>NC_092417.1:21066571-21314071 GCF_040894005.1 Engystomops pustulosus
CATACACATACACAGCATGCACCAGCCCCATCTCCCATACACATACACAGCATGCACCAGCCCCATCTCCCATACACATACACAGCATGCACCAGCCCCATCTCCCATACACATACACAGCATGCACCAGCCCCATCTCCCATACACATACACAGCACGCACCAGCCCCATCTCCCACACACACACACAGCAGGCACCATCCCCCCTTCCACCCCTCCAGCACTCACCTCTTCCTCCATGCTGCCAGGCCCGGGCTGTGCTGTGGGGGCGTGGCCTCCTGGCTCTGTGTAATGTGCAGGGCTGGGCCTGTGAGGAGCCCAGCGCTAGGGCTGACATCTGCAGGGGAGAACAGGCTCCTGCACTGCCACCCCTGCTGTGCATCCATATCATAAGGTTAATTTATCATATGGATGCATCAGGGAGGGAGGGCAGTGCAGGAGCCTGTACATAGGAAGTGATCTGCCCGACAGCTCGACACATGTAGTGAGGGAGAGGAGGAGGGGCCAAGCGGAGGAAGGGACCGGCCCTATCAGCTGCTCAGGGCACCGGCCCACCGGGAAGTCTCCCGGTAAAGTCTATGGCCAGTCCGCCCCTGCAGCAGACTGTATCACACATAATAGGCTTAGATACACAACTCAGCAGACTGTATCATACAATATATGGGCAGTTCTGTGTTATTTTTATATAATACTGGACAACCCTTTAACCCTTTCAGGACCTGGCCCTTTTTTGTTTTTTTATTTTCATTTTTCACTTCCCACAATCAAAAATCTATAACTTTTTTATTTTTCCATGTACAGAGCTGTGTTCGGGCTTGTTTTCTGCTTAACAAATTGCACTTCATAGTGACGGTATTTATTATTCCATGCCGTGTACTGGGAAGCTGGAAAAAAAATTAAAAATGCAGTGTTTTTTTAAAATTTTTTTGCCATCTTCTGGCGCTAATAACTTTTTCATACTTCAGAGTACAGAGCTGTGGGTGGTGTCATTTTTTGCAACTTCTGATGAAGTTTTCAATGCTACCATATTTAGGACTATACGACCTTTAGATCACTTTTTATTGATTATTTTATATTTTTCAAAATGGCAAAAAAAGTGGGGGTTAAATGCAATGAAAAGCCGTTATTACATTTTGATAGATTGGCCATTTTCGGATGCGGCGATCTCTAGTGTGCTTATGATTTTCACTGTTTATTTATATCAGTTCTAGGGAAAGGGGGGTGATTTGAATTTTTTGTTTTTTTATTCAAATTTTTTTTTTTTCTTTAACTTTTTTTAATTTTACTTTTACTGTTTTTCAGACTCCCTAGGTTGTCTGATTGATCCAATCATATACTGCCATACTACAGTAGGGCAGTATATGGGGATTTTCCTCCTCATTCATTACAACGTGCTGATAGAACATTGTAATGAAAGGGTAAAAACGAGAAAGCCTCGGGTCTTCAGAAGACCCGAGGCTGTCATGGCGACGGATCCCCGTCAAGATGACGGCACCCATGCAAGCATCTTTTTGAAGCCGCCGGCAGCTTTGTGCGGGTTAACACCCGCGATCGGTGCTATTACATCATAGGTCGTGAAAGGGTTAAGAAATGTCAGTAATACAGTGGACAATTCCCTTACAGGACAATTCCCTCCCCATTACCCGTGCTCCTGGCATCCTCCTCGCCTCCATCCTTCCAGGTCTTGTCTTTCTTCTCTGCTTTCTTCCCCATGGTCACAATCCTGACGAGTCTGCAATGTACAGAAGAAGAATCACATGTATCTGATAATATGACACGGACATGCTGGGACTTGTAGTCCACACATCGTCTGTATATGATGACAGCCCTTATTACTTACAGCACAGGCAGCTTCAGCGTCCCGTCACCATGGTAACCGTTGTCTTCCGGCCTCGGGGCCAGAATCAGCCAATCAGCTTACACGGGGCGACGGAAGTAGGGCAGGAGGAACAAACATGGCGGCGGCGGCTTCACAATTTAAGAAAAAGACGACGCAAACTGCAGTGTTTGATAATGAAGTGATGCGACTCGGTTATTATATGTATAAAGACCCAGGCTGGGGCGAGAAAAAAACGGCGGGAAGGATTCTCCATTACAGCGCTGAGGTAACGGGCGGGGTTTAAGAGCAAGATAGAGAAGTTTTCTGTAGCTGAGAGAAAATTGCTGTTTATTAGTTTATTAGTTTCATTTCATACACAGTTGTTGTAACAAGAAAGTTGCACTGTGATTGGGTGCTATTTGCAACAAAGACAAAAAGACATCAATCCTCAGAGACAGTTCACACAGTGATATATATATACAAGGGGGAGATTTATCAGAGGTGTCAGAGAAGAACTTTTCTAATTGTCTATCACAACCAATCAGAGATCAGCTTTTATTTTTTCACAGCTGTTTACACAATGAAAGCTGAGCTCTGATTGGTTTCCATGGGCAACAAGAACAGTTTTACCTCAGAAACTTTTGATAAATCTCTCCCAAAATTAGGTTTTTTTTTTAAATTATTTTATAGACTGGGTCAAAAAAATCAATGCTGAGCTCTGAGTTTCTGTCCCAGTTTATCTAATTTTTGTCATGGCTCCCAATAACCCTATTTAGTAGGATTACCATTACAAGGACACCAACTATATTATCCCATTAAAGGGAACCTGTCACCTCCGACCAGCTAAATAAACTCTGGTCCATACCTTAGGGTGATGCCACACATGGCGTTTTTGGTCCATTTTTAAACATCCGTTTTCAGTCAGTTTTTGGCTGTTTAGCATGCATTTGGCTGCTTACAACCTGTTTATCTATTGGGAAAAAGGGACTAAAAACGGACCAAAAACGCCATGTTTGTCACCACCCTTAGAGCACTCTGTAGAGTCATTGCACAGCTTCTAATCCTGTTACTCCGCGTTGCTGTTGGATGATTAAAAACAACTTTTATTCTTCTTGTTCATTTTTTCAGTCAAGGAGGCCGGACAGCTTTCCAATCCACTCGAGCTCTGCCCGGCTCCTCACGGCTGCTCTCGCTTGAACCCACAAATCAAAACAATGCCCCCAGCTCTAAGTCACTACACTCGGTTTCAAACGCTCCCGTATGCACAGTCTGGCATCGTCGCGCCCTTCTGCGGCCGGCCCTAAAGGTGCGCTGCGCATGCGTCTGTAATGTGCATGGCGCTGGTGTGATTGAGAACTAGCCATCCGTGCACTGACTGGAGCATGCACACTGGGCAGACTAACAGGCGGACTGCGCATGTGGGGAGGTTTGAAACTGTGTAGTGACGTACAGCTGGAAGCAGTGTTCTGATTCGTGGACTCAAGCAAGAGCAGCCGTGAGGGGGCGGGCAGAGCTTGATTGGCCTCGGAAAGCTGTTCTGTCTCCTTGACTAAAAAAATAAAAATAGAAGAATAAAAGTTGTTTTTTTTATCACACAACAGCAACGCAGAGTAACAGGATTAGAAGCTGTGCAATGACTCTACAGTCTTCTCTAAGGTACTGTCCGGGTTTTTTTCTTCTGGATCGGAGGTGACAGGTTCCCTTTAAAGGGAACCTACCACCACAAATCTACCTATAAAGGTAGAACGGGTGGTAGGTGGATCAATGGGACGTGAGGATAGCACTTTTAAGTGCTAATCCTCACGTCCCGGCACTTTTTTACTAACTTTTATTAGACTTTTATTTATTTTATGCTAATTTTATTATGTGGCTACTGGGGCGTGGAGTAGCCGCATCTGAGGTTACATGGCACGGCTACTCCACGCCCCGGTAGCCTCTCTTCTCCTCCTACTCACCTTTCTTCTCCTCCTACTTCGGAGCAGTGAGCACGCAGGCGCGGGACTGCTGCTCTGCGCATTCGCAGACTGCAGGATCGTCGGACGAGGACACGCAGCTATGAACAGCTGTGCGCCGAAGATGGTGAGTAGGAGGAGAAAATAGGCTACCGGGGCGTGGAGTAGCCGCGCCATGTAACCTCAGATGCGGCTACTCCACGCCCCAGTAGCCGCATAATAAAATTAGCATAAAAGTTAGTAAAAAAGTGCGGGGACGTGAGGATTAGCCCTTAAAAGGGCTATCCTCACGTCCCATTGATCCACCTACCACCCGATCTACCTTTATAGGTAGATTTGTGGTGGTAGGTTCCCTTTAAGGACAAGGCAGTTTTTATATTTTACATTCCCATTTTTCTCTCCACGTCTTCAAAATTTACTTTTTAACTAATTACTAATTTATCTTTTTTATGAGTAGGGAGTTGTATGATTCTTGCTTTTGGCAAAAAAATTGTTCTTCCTAGTGTCAGTATTTTATATTTCATGCCATGTACTGGGAAGCTGGAAAATCATTCCAAATAAATGTGATGGAATTGTAGGAAAAAACTATTTTCTTGTGGACACTGCACGCTCCAGATGAACCTGAGTGAAGTTGGCCCCCCACCTTGTTCAAATCAAACAAAATTGGTGTCAAACGTTTGTGCTACGTTTGTGCTGGTTTGTGCAGCAGAAAATTTTGTTTGTGCCGCTATCGTTTTTAAGATTTTAATGAAAGTTTCCAGGGGTCGTCAGAGGTCAACCAGCCCCCCCACATTGCCCAAACCAAACAAAACTGGGACCGAACAATTCTGCTACGTTTGTGCAGGTTTGTGCTGCTCAAATTTTTGTTTGTGCTGCTTTTGTTTTGAATATATGAACAAAAAATTTAAGTTTACAAGTTCAACCAGCCCCCCCACATTAACCGAATCAAACAAAACTGGTGTCAAACCTTAGTGCTACGTTTGTGCTGGTTTGTGCAGTAAAAATTTTAGTTTGTGCCGCTATCATTTATAATATATTCATACTTTTTCCAGAGGTCATCAGAGTTCATTTCTTCCAAAGTACAATATGTTTGCTAGCTCCCCCTGGTGATCAAACCAGGGAAGTGTCACTAGGTTTGTTTTTTACCAGTTCATCCTAAACACCTTAAACACCTGAACATACCTTAAAAATGATAGCGGCACAAATGAAAATTTTTGCTGCACAAACCAGCACAAACATAGCACTAACGTTTGACAGCAGTTTTGTTTGATTTGGTTAATGTGGGGGGGCTAGTTGAACTTTTGAACTTTAATTTTTTGTTCATATATTCAAAACAAAAGCAGCACAAACAAAAATTTGAGCAGCACAAATGTAGCAGAATTGTTCGGTCCCAGTTTTGTTTGGTTTGGGCAATGTGGGGGGGGGGGGGCTGGTTGACCTCTGATGACCTCTGGAATCTTTCATTAAAATCTTAAAAACGATAGCGGCACAAACGAAAATTTCTGCTGCACAAACCAGCACAAACGTTTGACACCAATTTTGTTTGATTTTAACAAGGTTGGGGGGGGGGGGAGCAACTTCACTCAGGTTCCAGATGACACTTCACATTTATTCTTTGGGTCAGCATTAGAGATGAGCGGACCTAAGGTGTGCATTCAGGTTCGGCCATGCAAATCGGGCATACTACCGGACTGGCCGCCGAACAGCCGAATGGACCGGCAAATCGACGCCCCCTAGCAACTAGCCATGGTTATGACTGGCTAGAGGCCTACGTTAGGTCACAGAGATATCAAAATTTGTATAGATTTTATTATGTTTTAATAGATCTTTAAAAATTATAACCTTTTGTAGAGAAACATTTTGCTACATTTTGATGTTTTCATTGCTACCATTTTGGGGACTATACGGCTTTTTGATTACTTTATACTCAACATGTTATGTTTTGTAAAATGGTGAAAAAGTGGTGATTCAGACATTCAGGAGCTATTTTCCGTTATGGGGTTCACTGATGGAAATAACTGTTGTTATATTCTGATCAGAACTTTTGGGAAGCAACAATACCTTTTCATAAACATGTTTATGATTTTGTTTGTTTCCTTTTTAGAACAGTTCATGAGAAAAGTGGGTGGTTTTAACTTTTTATCTATTCATTTTAGACATTTTTTATTAGATTTTTTTGTGTATTTTTAGGCCACCTAGGGTACTTGAACTCATATAATGCTATACTACAGTATTGTAGTATCAGACCGTTAGAGATCTGTTTAAATGACAAGTCCTGGAGTCTTACTGAGACTCTACACTGTCATGGTGACGGGTCATATCTCCCTGATGACATCACACGGGGGTGACAATCAAATCCAAGATGGAGGGAATCGCTTACTGGCGGCATTTAAATGTCTGCTGTAATTTCACAACAGCACAGGAAGTTTCAGTACTCAGTGGGAGGGGGAAGTGCTGTTGCACAGTGTAACAGTTTGTGAATCTGCAGCACAAAGGGTTCCTGGTAACACCCGCAGAGCCCTTCATTAAGATACTAGTAAAAGTTGATTTTGAAAAAATAACAAATATAAGAAGATTACCACAGTCAGGGGGCCTGGATCCTTGAATAAGTGTCCCTGGTTTATTATGATGGAATTTGATGGTAGATTTCCTTTAACCACATAACACATTTGGACACACAAGGACGTCTGTTTCCGCATCCCAACGTACATGTGCGTTCTAGCATTTGCCCAGGCTCAGAAGCTGAGCCCGTGCGATCACTGATGAATCTCGACTAACAGCTGGGATCGCGATGCTCGTGTCCCTGGCTGTGTAACCCTATAGACGCTGCGGTCATAGTGTGGCAGTATAGCACGGTGCAGTTAGATTGTGCCTTCAGTACTGATATACAATACATATAGTATTGCAGTATAATACACTGATCAAGTGATCAAATCATGTCCCACACTGGGAGAAAATACAGCTGCCAAAAGAAGTGCAGATAAAACAAAATTTAACCCCTTCCCGACATGAGACATAAGAGTATGTCACACGTCGGGTGCGGGTGCATGGAGAGTGCTCACCGGCTGAGCCCTCTCCATAGCCGGGAAGTCTTTGCTGCATATTACAGCGAAGACTTACCAGTAACACCCGCGATGGGTGTTACCCATCCACCACCAGTGGCAAAGCTGCCGGTGGCTTCAAAAAGATCTTAGAGCAGATCGTCGCTCCGTGACGTCATTGGGGGGCGGCGATTGGTCACCATGATAGCCTCGGGCCTTGGGTTGCGATTAGCACATTGTAATGAATGAGGAGGAAAATCCCCATTTACTGCCATACTGTAGTATAGCAGTATATGATAGGATCAATCAGACAACCTAGGGTTAAAGTAGGGGATCTGAAAAATAGTACAAATAAAAATAAGTAAAAAAAAAAAAATTATATTAAAAAAAACCCTAAAAATTCTAATCACCGCCCTTTCCCTAGAACTGATATAAATATAAATAAACAGTAAAAATCATAAACCTATTAGGTATTGTAGCGTTTGAAAATGCCCGATCTAAAATATAATAACTTTTTTTTCACTGCATTTAACCCTGTAACAGAAAATAGCGCCCAAAGTCCAAAATGGCACTTTTTTTGCCATTTTGAAAAATATAAAAAATTCAATAAAAAGTGATCAAAAGGTCGTACAGTCCTAAAAATGGTAGAATTTGAAAAGGTCATCAAAAGTTGCACAAAATGACACCACCCACAGCTCCGTACACCGCAGTATGAAAAAGTTATTAGCGCTAGAAGATGGCAAAATAAAAAAAAATTTTGTACAGGAGATTTTAATTCTAATTGTAATCCTATATAAATTTGGTATCCTCGTGATCGTAACAACCCAAAGAATAAAGTAGACCTGTCATTTGGGGAGCACAGTAAAATCCAACCACACAAGAAAACGGTGCAAATGCGTTTTTACACCAATTTCACTGCATTTGGAATTTTTTTCCCGCTTCAAAGTACACGGCATGGCATATTAAATACCATCACTATGAAGTACAATTTGTGATGCAGAAAACAAGCCCTGACACATCTAAACATCTAAATAAAAAAGTTATAGATTTATGAAGGTGGGGAGTGAAAAATGAAATCGCAAAAACAAAAAAGGGCCTCGGCGGGACGGGGTATAAAAATGACATTAAAAAAAAAATCACTGCAAAAACACTACATATTGGATATCACCACGTCAGGAACAACCCATACAATAAAATAAAATTGTTGCTGAATTCATATGGTGAACACAATAAAATAAAATTGTAAAAAACAAAAAATTATATTTTCACATCCAACCTCATAAAACCAAATTTAAAAAGTAACATTTATCCCAACATAAGAAGTACAGCTTGTCCTGCAAAAAACAAGCCCTCAAACAGCTCTGTATACAAAACAATAAAAATATTATGCCTCTTAGGACATGATGATGCAAAAACAAGCGAATTTCTCACCAAATGAGTCAGCTAAAAAAAAAATGATATAAACGGGGTATCGCCGCAATCGTGGTGACACATAGATTCAAAGCTAAAAACCCTAAACAAGAATTAATGATTTCTTATCGGTAGCGCGGATGATGGGATACACATATGAAGGGTGGTAATTGTTGGAGGATCCAATGTCCAGGATCACCTCATCCCAGAAAATCACAGAAGGTCAAGGTTTCGGAGACCTGAGGGAAAACCTCTAGTCTACAGCCACACAGTATGACATTCATTTCTAAAATTGTCAGGCGGTCCCCTACTTAAGGACACCCGACTTACAGATGACCCCTACTTAAAGACGAACCCCTCTGCCCCCTGTGACCTCTGGTGAAGCTCTCTGGATGCTACTATGGATGCTGGATGCTCTCTGGATGTTACTATAGTCCCAGACTACAATGATCAGCTGTAAGGTGTCTGTAATGAAGCTTTATTGATAACCCTTGGTCCCATTACAGCAAAAAATTTGGAAACTCCATTTGTCACTGGGACAAAAAAAAATGTTGCCTGGATCTACAATTCTAAAATATACAGTTTCGGCTTACATACAAATTCAACTTAAGTACAAACCTATGGACCCTATGTCTTACATAACCCGGGGACGGCCTGTACTTCATTAGGTGGCAATGCCAGATCTCCAAAAGTAGAGCTGAGGGATAGACAGGTGTCATTTCCAGGATCGTGGCCCCAAAACTACTGAAAAACGGTTCCAACTTTTACCATAACGCAGCAAATGAGTGTTGTGTATCTATCTCATATATCCGTCTACCCATCCATATATGTAATGATCAATCTCTGTTTATTCCCTATGTCTCGGGTACTCACCTCCTCCACCTCTCTATAGTTGTCATGTTGGGCACTGGTCTGGGTGTCCCCTTTTCCTCTGTCCCGGAGCAGTGTTGGTCTCTCTGAGGTGGAGGACTATGTGTCTCGGTCATGGTGATGTCCTGTACACACGGCTGCCTGCTCCACTTGTCTGTCAGGTCATGGCACCTGCTCTCCTTTCAGGATAAGTCACTCATGCGGATATCAGTATCTTGTCCCCATAGACAGAGGACTTGTGATCACCTGACTTATTAATGAGGGCGTCCAGATAACAAAAGACTCACCTGAGCCATCCTCATCTGCTGACAAAGACGGCACGGGTTGTGTATGTCCTCTAACCGCGCTGAATACATGGAGAAGATAGATATGATGTAACAATACACAGTATATCGTAAGACAAATATATAAACCATACGGTGACGACCTCAGGATTTTCTTTTTTTAATGAAAGATTTATGTCATGTTGAAATTTTCACGGAATATTCTAAATTCTACAAGACATTGAGTAGACACACAGTAAAGTTTGGTACAGTCCAAAATGTCCAGTCACAAACCTTGACTGGACTTTCTACAAAATTCTAACATATGTCCAACATCATAAGTAGACGCCTTTAGGAAGTCTTCGTAGGCGTCGGCAGAACATTGAGACTCCATCGTGACAAGGGACATCTTCACCTACAAGATGCAAAACTCGTCCCAGTTAAAAGAACATATGGTAGATGCCATATTAATTACAAATGTTCGCAAGGATGTTCTCTAGACCAGTCCACTTCACGAGAAGGTGTTGTAGATGCCTCCTGGAAGACTAAATCTATACAAGAAGAAGTTTAGATGTCTCGCGGTCCAGTCTCTTTTATTAGAAGATTGTAGATGTCTTTAAGAACACCTATGACACCTTTGAGTCCCATCTCCATGATGACCATGTTGGAGACCCATCAGGGAGTCCAGCCTCCATCATGATATCTTGCGGACCTTTGGCATATTCCTTTAGAGATCCCAGTCTCCAACCTCAAAATGTATATTTACAACCATGGAGTTCATTCACAGTGAGGACGAACCTTCCTTTCATCTGTATTGTACCCCGAGCAAAAAAGTGAGAACCTCCAGTACATGAAGTTATTTCACAGATCAACAAGGTAATAGCTGCATGAAGATCCCATAGATCCCAGCTTGGGCTTCCACAGTGCCGCCTTATGAGGTCCCTAGATACAGTACCTCGGTGTCATCATCTGGCTTTACGCTTTGCTCCTGGTGATGGCGGATGGCGGACTGGAGGCATGTCATAGTGACTGGGGATGTGACTGTTCTTAGGAGAGTCGTAATGGTTTGTCTGGACGCTGTTTCGAGGAGAACTGGTGGAGGCAGCTGCTGCTCCTCGAATGAAGCTGTCTGCAAGGAAGATATGAAGCCAAGAACATAAGTATAAGGTGATGTATAAGAGATAATAGCAGGTAGGACATGTGAGAACAATTGCAATACAAATCTAGATCCAAAGTGAAGAGAAGAAATTAATGTCCTAATCTACGACACATGCACCTCCCCTCATCACAGTTGTCACTCATAGGACACCTCTAAGGGGGGGGGGGGCTACACACATTGGATAAAACCACTGAAGAATCGTCTGATGAGATACAATCATTGCTGACACCAGGAGAGTGATCATTCATGGATGGAAGATCTTCTGGAAGAGTTCCCATACACATGAGACTTATGTTTACCATTATTGTCTGATAAAGTTGATATAGTTTGAAACCGTCAACCAATAGTTGGACAAAAGATAAATTTACTTTTTACTAAAGATCTTCTTTCCTCAAATGATTGTTCCTTGCAAAAAATATTCATTAAAGATTTCAAACATGGAAAACTTCTTTTGAGATAATGTTATGATTGAAACTATTCCTTTCAGTCTGCTCAATGGTAGTCTAATGTGTAGGGGAACCCATGGAAGATATTGGGGCAGATTTACTTACCCGGTCCATTCACGATCCAGCGGCGCTTTCTCTGCGCTGGATTCGGGTCCGGCTGGGATTTAATAAGGTAGTTCCTCCGCCGTCCACCAGGTGGCGCTGCTGCGCTGAAAAGCATTCGAAAGCGCCGGAATTCACCAAGGCCGGCTGAGTGAAGGTAAGCGACACATTTTCCGTTTTTAAATGCGGCGGATTTTCCGAATACGTCGGGTTTTCGTTCGGCCACGCCCCCCGATTTCCGTCGCGCGCATGCTGGCGCCGATGCGCCACAATCCGATCGCGTGCACCAAAATCCCGGGGCAATTCAGGTACAATCGGCACAAATCGGAAATATTCGGGTAACACGTCGGGAAACCGCGAATCGGGCCCTTAGTAAATGACCCCCATAATACTGTGGATCTAGAGAGGACATAGTCTGCTGAAGCACATCATATAGTTGGCCATGTACTTGTGAGAACCACTAGACCCACACTTGTGTTGTCGAGAGCTATCTTGGCCAACTCAATTGAAAAAAAGATACAAGACTGGCATTTTATATCTCCACAATCAAAGTGATCATGTAGTTATAATCCAACATTGATCCTCATCTCCCTCAACATCTGCCCTTGGGGAAGTGTCAAGAATACCCCATTGGGCAGTGATGGCGAACCTTTTAGGCACTGAGTGCCAAATGCCAATTTAAAGTAATTCACAGGTTTCAAGCGTATTGGCACCCTGATGACACAAATACAAGAAAAAGAAGGAGAAATTCGGATTGTTATTGTAGTTTCCCTCTAAAGTCCTTTTAACAGGATGAATCATGGATCCGGAGAAGAGGCTACAATGATAATCAAGCTCTGTCCACACTTCCTTGATTCAGGACTTGAGTCTTGAATGTTGACCTTTGTGCTGGGTGATGGCCTGGGTGCCCAAAGAGAGGGCTCCGAGTGCCACCTCTGGCACCTGTGCCATAGGTTCGCCACCACTGCCATAGGGAATCAATAGTTGGCTGAACCTGCTGAAAACATGTAGGGGATCCTAAAAACTTCACACTCTTCTGAAAAGCTACTAAAGAATTAGACTTTTTGAAGTATAAATCATAATTTAATGCGTAGAGTCTGATCATTCAGGAACACATTAATGTATCCACCATTCCCGATTTACAATCTTCCAGGAGCCCTAGATATAATACCTTGTTCCTGGGAATCTACTTGGTACATGGCGTCTTCATCAAATAGACCAATCTCGGCATAGGACATTTCTCGATGGACTGGAGACTTCATCTCCATGTAGTTCCCTTCTGAAGCTCTGGACATCAGCATTGGAAGATCTTTAATGGTGGCATATGGATTCTCGCTGTTCATGGAGCTGTTACTGATGCTGAGGGCTGAGTCTTTCACGTAATCTAGGGAATAAAGTGAATTACAGCATAATTGGTCAACGAGAGTTTTTGAGATTAACCATTTGTCCACCTATACTTAGATTTTCTTGCAGCTGGCGTCACTTCTCTTTTGGCTTCTGTTTGACTCTAACTTTGTCGGATATTGTTGCCTTATTCTTGAGATAGTACACTATGTACCTCTAGTTTAGATCCTTGCTAAAAACCCCTGTGTATCTACAGACTAGCGGCAAAACCTGGGAATCTGTCCTGGTATGTCTCCCTGCAGGGGTTAAGGGTTCAGAAAAGGAAACTTCCTTGAAATGTTGAACCCTATTGTAGTTCTGGAGAACCCACACCTCTACTGAAACTTTATTATGGGGTGGAGGGGGGGTACTGGAGGGCAGTAGATGCTGTGGAGTATAAGACCCATCATTGTCTACTCACCATTTCCCTTATTATAGTAGACCCCAACGCTGTAACTTCTGTCTATACCATGTCGACCTGAAAATAGAAAGTCAAGTATTAAGTAATATTACTAGTTGTAGATGCTCCACCTTTTCTACCACCAATTATCATACAGGCACCTTCTTTGTGTCTTATTTACTGCCAGGCAGTTATTACTGAATGTAGCATTTATCGCTAGGGCCAGTAGTAAATAGCACATGGGTAAAAAGAAAGTTACATTTCGAGGTTTTCATGGATTATTGAACATGAATAATGGAGCATCGGTCATTGAGTCTTTAGTCAATGAGTCTAGCAGATGTTGCTAACATATAACGTGTGCCATATGGGTCACTGGGGAACGTGGACAAGTCTTTTCAGCTGCTAACAATTGGTCTGTATTACCGAAGATGTTATGACTTGAATTGACCTGCTATGCAGAGGGGGCTTAGAGGGTCCATTGGTATCGGGGGCAGGGGCCTTAGGGAGCTCATATGATGTCTCATGCACATACTAGAAAACCAGTTTTATAAACAACACATCGAGTTGGTGGACCTGCTACAGACTGAGGCATATTCACACGACCTTATGGTGGACGTATATATACGGCCGACATTTATGCGCCGTATATATACGCCCCCCGTAGACGCCAATGGGCGCGTGGCGCCTTGCAGGAGTGGTGTGGCACCGTACCGTTCCGTAGCCAGGAGAAAGATAGTATATGTCCTATGTATCCCCGTAATATTATGCTGTGCACCATATATCGCTATGGAGAGGGCTGGGGGTGAGCGCCTCTCCTGGGGGGCGCCACCGTGTGCCTGCCGTGCTACGGTGCGGCGGGCTCAACATTGTGTGAATGTAGCCTTAGCATTAGGATCCAGCAGCGCTGCCTTTACTACAATGGACATCCCCTTTTAGTAGTAGCCTTCGGTCACATGTACCTTTAGGTGGAGCCTGATGTTTCCAGTCGGCCGGCAGGGTGGCATTGTAGTCGGGACTGTAGCAACTCATTCTCTCTCTTTCCGCATTCATCGCATTAGGAAAATGAGGATTCATCTACAATTCAATAAAAATTTCAATTAAAACCAAAAATGGTTATTCTATCCATTCACATAACCCACATAACTTCTGAAATGGGGTTTGTGTATGGAAAACAGTGGGGTCAAATATAAAAAAGGTCAAAATTCTGAATCTTAGCTCAAGCCTTGAGTTACTGTTTATTGACTCTGGATGGTCATGGGGAAATGTAGTCCTCTTACTCAAAGTTTCAGGTGTCATGGCACCTACTGTGGCCAAACAGAGGCCCTATTGAGTTATGAGTGCTGAGCAACAGATAACCCCGGTGACACTTGAACTGGGGGTTCGATCAAGGTAAGTACACTATTCATGTTTGTTGCATCTGTACGGACCCCATTTACCACTGTTGATTCAATATCTGTTCATCAGGAGCCCCTCAGAATCATGTACACTTGTCCAAGTTTGCTTGAGGATCTTCCACCTGGTATTTCTATAGTGTATGAAAACTGAAGAGGACAGATTTACCTTCTTGGAGCCCGGTCTGTCTTGGTTGCTTGGCACCGGTGGTGGGTTGGGGGCACACTGGGACAGCGTGTGATAGCTGGGGTTGGTGTAGTAGTGCATGTAACTTGGAGGCACATCTAGAAGAACAAAGGCAACATGAGAATTTTTGGCTAATAATAGACATACTATAAACATCCTGATTGGTTATAGTTGGGTTTTACCTGGGACTTCATACACGGAGCTGGGTGGTCTAGTAGATGTGTATGCCACTGCCAGGTTACGGCTCTCCTTGTCTTTCTGCCAGTGCCGGTAGACCAAAAATAAAGCAATAAGTGCCACCACCAAGATTACCAAAGCGATGATGCCAATCATGGGTCCAATGGAATCGGCACTCACTGAAGTCTTCGGAACCATTGTAAATGGGACGTCAGGTGCTGTGTATGAAGAAGATTTTGATGTTAGACTGTGCCACTCCAGGGGCCGACACCCAAACTGTGACCATTTATGGGAACATCTATGGGCACCCAAAGTGAAATGGAAGTTCCTTCCAAGGCTTTGAGAAGAAGGTCCACCTCCTCAAAGAAATAATCCTTGCTATAGTAATAGCTAAGGTGCTGACCACACAGCACTTGGAGACCCCATGTAAGCCATCTATGAAGGTAGATGTCCATCTAGAAGACCAGAGACGAAGACAAACACAACTGACTGCCCTTCTCTCACTTAATAAACCGATTGGATATGGACATGGGTACCGGCTAACAGAGATTGTCGATCACTGTGTAACTGTAATACAACTGTGGTATTATAGATGGTAACCCAGTGTAAACGCACCCAATGTGTTTAAATCCAAAAAAGGCGCTAAATAGATCAGAGGAGTACCCCTTGCATTATAGGGGAAAATGCGCCAAATACTTGCACGGTTTTGGCCAATTCTTCTGGGGGACCCTGTAATTGGCAAATATGTCACACCCTACCCCTCAGTAACGGCCCGAAGATCCAAAAACTTACGTGACCTTCTGGTTAGAAGTCACTATGTCTCGGGAAAATCGGGTACCATTTTTGGAGTAGATCGACCTACAGGGGGATGCAAACCCTGTGGTAACTGCATCGCATGTCCCAATGTGGAACGTGCATATACCTTCACGGACTCATCAGGTTCTAAAACCTATAACATCCTACAAAATATTTCTTGCAGAACCACAGCGGTAATTTACTACGCCACCTGCCCCTGTAACCTGATATATATTGGCCTAACCAGCAGGGCCATGAAAGTAAGGGTTAGGGAACACATGCGGGACATCAAAGCCACACTCGGCAGTGATGCAGATCTTGAGGGTAAACCAGTGGCACTCCACTTTAAGGAGAAACACAATTCGGATCCAAGTCTCCTGCGAGTGCGTGGTATTGAAAAGGTGGACCTTGGAATCAGAGGTGGTCCGATCCAGAAGATCTTAGCCCAACATGAAACCCGTTGGATTTGGACCTTAAATACCCTAAAACCAAGAGGTCTCAATGAGACCCTTAGCTTTGCTCCATTTCTCCAATAAACGTACCCACAAAACAAAAACTACCCCTCACCCACCCCTCAAATTCTTACCCGGTTAATGCTGCGGTGTTCATGTCTTGCATCTATACACTGGCGTCTTAGAACACCAGTTTTTAACTGTTGTTATTATGTTGCTAACCCGTATATATTCTCTGTTTTCCAGCATCTTTTCTTCTCACAGTATTCGATAACTATACATCACCGATAATAATCAAGCCTTTTAGGATTCCTTCCATACGAATGATGATATATACATAAGATCGAATTGAAAATATATTCAAACCTGTCTTCATCACTAATTCTCTCTTGCGCAAAGTCCATAGAAAACTCTTCTGGCTCTTCGAGGACACGGCCTCTTGAGGACATGTATTTAGGCATATGTAACTATACTGTACGAACATTTCTGGTATCATTATCTGAATATGTCCTCCATACCAAATGATAAATCTAAGACAATATTGTTATTGTTATTTCTGTAATATATATATTTATGCAAAATGGTTGATATATTCACCTTGTTCCCTCACATTTTCCCTTCACTCCCCCATATTCACTTGCTCCTTCCCCATCATTTCCCTGCACCACCCTTATCACTCCCCATCACTGCACTTTATTACTTTTAAGTCAAAAAATGTGGGTGTATGTACACCATAGGTACTTTAACTGATTTATCATTTTTATCTTTTACAAATGTTGATATTTTATTCTTTGTAAAGATCTATGTGAAAAATTATTAATGATAATGTTAAGAATTTGCACATATGTATTATTATCAAAAATTTCAGTATTTCCCATATGCCACTCAATTTCTTTTGTGTAGTATGGACCATCCAACTCTCTATAGGCATTTAACATATTGTTTTTGTTGTTTCCCAAGAAGGTTTATGTTAAAAATTACCATCTACCTATATGTCATTTTGCATTTTCGAATTCAGAATATTCTTAAAAAAGAATTTGCTTTATTCAATTGATTATTGAAAGAATTTTTTATGCACTTGTCACTTTACCTTTTAAATACTGCACTAATTTTATGTGATTGTCATGCATAATTCATTTATATTTTCTTCAAATATTATACTAATTCTATGAGTCTGTCTTGTAAAGTATAACTCATTTATATTTTCTTCAGAGTTTGCACTATATTATTATATTTGGTACACCAGGTCACAGTATTTAACCACCAAACTCATCTTATTTAATCTTCACACATCAGTGATACTTACCTTTTGCAACCAAACTGGTCTAAATTAGTATATTACACGATATATTTCTCCTTACTTTGTAATCAGATATCCTCTCTATAGGGGGCGCCAGACATACATGCGCTCTATAATGTCTTTTTTGCGCTTTTAGACTAGCAACTAACATACGTTACAGTCTCGCGATATTCAGTCACGTGACCCGATGACGCCATAGGTCACATGACAAACCCGACACCACCTGACCCATCTGTAATTAGTGAGCTTTTTGACACGTGACTCTGTGACGCCGCGGGTCACGTGACAAATCCGACACCATCTGTTTTTGTAATCAGCAGGTTTGTGATCACACGTAATTCTCCCCATAACGCCTATTGGCTCTTTTTCTTCTTATATACACCTCCTACACCTGATAGACGCCAACCCCCAGACGAAGGCTCAGCGTGAGCCGAAACGCGCGTCGGGGACACGGTACACCCTGGACAGTGGAGGTCCTTTACGCCCTTCACCTGGTAGGAGCTGTCGCTTTCACTTGGTTTTCATACTTACTTATTTACCTTTTCTGCAAAGCATACTCTGTCCCATTTGTTGGGCACTAATGCTTAGTTGATGGATTAACACATTGACATAACACCCTTGGTGTGACACACACCTTAGGCCCAGCTCCACTCGTTTTTATTGTATATACCATCTTCTTCCACTCTGTCCAGGTAGTTCCGTTTCTGTATCTGTAACACCTTATTGCCTGTTTTTGCCACCTTTTCATACAAATTTTATCCATATATCAGTGTCTTGTTTTTGTCACTTGTATATATTTTTATATGTTTGCATTGTGCCACCAATAAAAATGTACTTTTATTCTAATATCAGTCTTTAGTGTTTGTCCAACTTCCCCTATAATGCAAGGGGTACCCCTCTGATCTATTTACCTTCTCTCACTTAGTGGTGGTCTTCAGATGTTCTTTAGATATAAGGTATCTTAAACTTTGAAGACCTCTCTGACACATAACACTTTCCAGATGACCTTGGTCTTCAAAAGAACCGGTTGTTTACATACGGTATAAGGCATCTTCAATGTTGGAGTTGAAGACACCTCTGAGAGATAAAATTTAGCATCGGGCCTAGAGCCTCAAGCCAAGACCTTGGTCTTCAGAAGAAGGTTGTGGCCATTCCTCTAATCACGATTATGAGATGAAACTCGTGAAGGACACTGTTGGTTATAACTCCTTCACCTGAGGTTCTTCAGGCTTATCCTACCACAGAATTATTGGAATATAGACTGACTTCCCGTACCTTTTTCACACCGAGGCCCAGACCATCCGGCCTCACATTGGCAGTGACCAGAGACATGGTCACAGGTGGAATTGTGGAGACAGTCACAGACCTGGTGGCATCTGAGGCCATAAGTCCTAGGAGGGCATCCTGGGGGTGTGGAACAAAGCGCATATCATTATATATAATTAGCTACTTTGAATAATCCATCCATTGATAACAATCAGCAGACTTACGATTGTCACAGTAAGGTCCCAGATATCCGGGCAGGCAGGAGCACTTCCCAGTCATGTGATCACATTCCGCTGCGTTTTGGCATCTGCATTTGTTTATACAGTTCTCTCCGTATGTCCCTAGGGGGCAGACTACACATAACAGAACACAATGTACATTACACACTGGTCACAGACATCACACATCATTACATGCCCTAGTAACACAGTCTTGTGTATTCCCACATCAGCTCCGACTATATTTACTCATAAAGGGTCCAGATATCACTCAGAGCAGCTCGGAGCATGGAAGATTAGCGTGAGAAACACAGCTGTGAGGACACAGGCTCCCCAAAGTGGAATACCCCTTCCAGTACTGTGACATCACTGTGTGTATTATCCCTGTACTGTGACATCACTGTGTGTATTATCCCTGTACTGTGACATCACTGTATCTTATCTGTGTACTGTGACATCACTGTGTGTATTATCCCTGTACTGTGACATCACTGTGTGTATTATCCCTGTACTGTGACATCACTGTGTGTATTATCTCTGTACTGTGACATCACTGTGTGTATTATCCCTGTACCGTGACATCACTGTGTGTATTATCCATGCTCTGTGACATCACTGTGTGTATTATCCCTGTACTGTGACATCACTGTGTGTATTATCTCTGTACTGTGACATCGCTGTATATTATCTGTGTACTGTGACATCACTGTGTGTATTATCACTGTACTGTGACATCACTGTATATTATCTGTGTACTGTGACACCACTGATTGGATTATCCCTGTACTATTTTTCTAGCCGCACCTTCGGAGCATGTTTTTCCGTTCCATCCCGCTGGGCAGGTACACGTCCCATCTACCGCATTACACTGTCCTCCATTTTGACAGTAGCAGAGATTGGCGCAGTCTTTCCCCCATAATCCTAGAGGACAAGCTGAAAGCAAAGTGCCAAACGGCAAATAACTATTTCCTACTAAATTATATTTATAGAAAATCTATCCACTTCTAGTGAACAAAGCTCATATGTGACGTATATATTAATGATCTATACATAAAGATGTGTGATTCAGCTGCGGTACCTTCAGAGCACGTCTTCCCCGTCCAGCCGGGTAGACAGTCACATCTCCCATCTACAGGACTGCAGTGTCCTCCATAATGACAATAACAGGACCTGGCACAATCCTTACCCCAAAATCCTGGAGAACAGGCTGAGAAGAGAACAAGGCAGGACGAGGATCAATGTATGCGCACACAACCTACATAGAAGACTTAACATTTTTGGAATTGTCCCCCTATAACTCTTAACAAATTGATGTTCAGTGACAGGATCATTCCTGCCGCTTTTCTCCATTAGCATTGTGTTACCACAACCTGAATATGCATCAGATCAGAAAACTGCACAAACTTCTGCTTTTATACAGGTGGTCACACTGACTGATGATCAAGTACATTGGATTATCAGCGAATCGCTGCTACTTCTCTTCATTATTTCTATCAGGATGGGTGTTCTTAGTTTTTTCACACACTCCTTCTAGTTTTTGGTAAATTATATAATAAAACAATGGAATCAGTGACTTCTGGGGCGGTTTTTGTACTTACACTTGGAGCAGTCGTTGCCCTTCCAACCAGGAGAACATCTGCAGGATCCGTCGATGGGGTTACATGTAGAGTGGTTGGAACATTTACAATAGAAGGTGCACTTCTTCCCGTACCGTCCAGGAGGGCAGCCTGCAACAGAAGGTAGAGAGTCACCCAGTGGTTCACTCAGCAGGGGGCGCCATGGAGCACAGAATAAAGAGATGATGATGATCTTACTGCTCTCGCATTGGCTTCCCTGGTATCCGGCCGGGCAGGTGCAGGACCCGTCCTCCGCGGAGCAGGACGCCCCATTCTTACAGGTGCAGGACATGTTACAGCTCCGCCCCCAGGACCCTTCTTTACAGGAATATTCACAATGTTCCCCTATAAACAACAGGATAAAAGATGAAACTACGGATAAATCCAAGAAGAAGCTTCAGATAAGATGAGATTTGTTCTGCCGTTCTCTCACCTGTCCATCCTGGTAGACAATGGCACGTGCCGGAGACGGGGTCACAGCCGTCAGAGTTCTTACAGTCACATTTCTGGGTACAGCCAGGACCAAAGCTTCCTGCCTGTGTACAGAGGATGTGTATGAGGGGAAGCCATAGGTTTACCCATAATCCTTTATGTCTCACACGATGTCTCACATTGCTATAGAGGTTGTATGAGGGCACCAAGTCTGAGACTCTTGTGGGCACACATAACACAGTTATGGGGGCACTATCCTTGACACTGTTATGGGGGCCATATCCATATCACTGTTATGGGGGTAATGTGCCTGACTCTTTATGGGGGCCATATCCCTATCACTGTTATGGGGGTACTGTGTCTGACACTTTATGGGGGCCATATCCCTATCACTGTTATGGGGGTACTGTGCCTGATTCTTTATGGGGGCCATATCCCTATCACTGTTATGGGGGTACTGTGTCTGATTCTTTATGGGGGCCATATCCCTCTCACTGTTATGGGGGTACTGTGTCTGACTCTTTATGGGGGCCATATCCCTATCACTGTTATGGGGGTACTGTGCCTGACTCTTTATGGGGGCCATATCCCTATCACTGTTATGGGGGTACTGTGCCTGACTCTTTATGGGGGCATATCCCTATCACTGTTATGGGGGTACTGTGCCTGACTCTTTATGGGGGCCATATCCCTATCACTGTTATGGGGGGACTGTGCCTGACTCTTTATGGGGGCCATATCCCTATCACTGTTATGGGGGTACTGTGCCCGACTCTTTATGGGGGCCATATCGCTATCACTGTAATGGGGGCACAGTATCTGACTCTTTATGGGGGCCATATCCCTATCACTGTTATGGGGGTACTGTGCCTGACTCTTTATGGGGGCCATATCCCTATCACTGTTATGGGGGTACTGTGCCTGACTCTTTATGGGGGCCATATCCCTATCACTGTTATGGGGGTACTGTGCCCGACTCTTTATGGGGGCCATATCGCTATCACTGTAATGGGGGCACAGTATCTGACTCTTTATGGGGGCCATATCCCTATCACTGTTATGGGGGTACTGTGCCTGACTCTTTATGGGGGCCATATCCCTATCACTGTTATGGGGGTACTGTGCCTGACTCTTTATGGGGGCCATATCCCTATCACTGTTATGGGGGTACTGTGCCTGACTCTTTATGGGGGCCATATCCCTATCACTGTTATGGGGGTACTGCGTCTGACACTTTATGGGGGCCATATCCCTATCACTGTTATGGGGGTACTGTGCCTGACTCTTTATGGGGGCCATATCCCTATCACTGTTATGGGGGTACTGTGCCTGACTCTTTATGGGGGCCATATCCATATCACTGTTATGGGGGTACTGTGCCTGACTCTTTATGGGGGCCATATCCCTATCACTGTTATGGGGGTACTGTGCCTGACTCTTTATGGGGGCCATATCCATATCACTGTTATGGGGGTACTGTGCCTGACTCTTTATGGGGGCCATATCCCTATCACTGTTATGGGGGTACTGTGCCTGACTCTTTATGGGGGCCATATCCCTATCACTGTTATGGGGGTACTGTGCCCGACTCTTTATGGGGGCCATATCGCTATCACTGTTATGGGGGTACAGTGCCTGACTCTTTATGGGGGCCATATCCCTATCACTGTTATGGGGGTACTGTGCCTGACTCTTTATGGGGGCCATATCCCTATCACTGTTATGGGGGTACTGTGCCTGACTCTTTACGGGGGCCATATCCCTATCACTGTTATGGGGGTACTGCGTCTGACACTTTATGGGGGCCATATCCCTATCACTGTTATGGGGGTACTGTGTCTGATTCTTTATGGGGGCCATATCCCTATCACTGTTATGGGGGTACTGTGCCTGACTCTTTATGGGGGCCATATCCCTATCACTGTTATGGGGGTACTGTGCCTGACTCTTTATGGGGGCCATATCCCTATCACTGTTATGGGGGTACTGTGCCTGATTCTTTATGGGGGCCATATCCCTATCACTGTTATGGGGGTACTGTGCCTGACTCTTTATGGGGGCCATATCCCTATCACTGTTATGGGGGGACTGTGTCTGACTCTTTATGGGGGCCATATCCCTATCACTGTTATGGGGGTACTGTGTCTGACTCTTTATGGGGGCCATATCCATATCACTGTTATGGGGGTACTGTGCCTGACTCTTTATGGGGGCCATATCCCTATCACTGTTATGGGGGTACTGTGTCTGACTCTTTATGGGGGCCATATCCCTATCACTGTTATGGGGGCACTGTGCCTGACTCTTTATGGGGGCCATATCCCTATCACTGTTATGGGGGTACTGCGTCTGACACTTTATGGGGGCCATATCTCTATCACTGTTATGGGGGTACTGTGCCTGACTCTTTATGGGGGCCATATCCCTATCACTGTTATGGGGGTACTGTGTCTGATTCTTTATGGGGGCCATATCCCTATCACTGTTATGGGGGTACTGTGCCTGACTCTTTATGGGGGCCATATCCCTATCACTGTTATGGGGGTACTGTGCCTGACTCTTTATGGGGGCCATATCCCTATCACTGTTATGGGTAGGTACTGTGCCTGACTCTTTATGGGGGCCATATCCCTATCACTGTTATGGGGGTACTGTGCCTGACTCTTTATGGGGGCCATATCCCTATCACTGTTATGGGTAGGTACTGTGCCTGACTCTTTATGGGGGCCATATCCCTATCACTGTTATGGGGGTACTGTGCCTGATTCTTTATGGGGGCCATATCCCTATCACTGTTATGGGGGTACTGTGCCTGACTCTTTATGGGGGCCATATCCCTATCACTGTTATGGGGGTACTGTGCCTGACTCTTTATGGGGGCCATATCCCCTATCACTGTTATGGGGGTACTGCGTCTGACACTTTATGGGGGCCATATCCCTATCACTGTTATGGGGGTACTGTGCCTGACTCTTTATGGGGGCCATATCCCTATCACTGTTATGGGTAGGTACTGTGCCTGACTCTTTATGGGGGCCATATCCCTATCACTGTTATGGGGGTACTGTGCCTGACTCTTTATGGGGGCCATATCCCTATCACTGTTATGGGGGTACTGTGCCTGACTCTTTATGGGGGCCATATCCCTATCACTGTTATGGGGGTACTGCGTCTGACACTTTATGGGGGCCATATCCCTATCACTGTTATGGGGGTACTGCGTCTGACACTTTATGGGGGCCATATCCCTATCACTGTTATGGGGGTACTGTGCCTGACTCTTTATGGGGGCCATATCCCTATCACTGTTATGGGGGTACTGTGCCTGACTCTTTATGGGGGCCATATCCCTATCACTGTTATGGGGGTATTGGGTCTGACTCTTTATGGGGGCCATATCTCTATCACTGTTATGGGGGTACTGTGTCTGACTCTTTATGGGGGCCATATCCATATCACTGTTATGGGGGTACTGTGCCTGACTCTTTATGGGGCCCATATCCCTATCACTGTTATGGGGGTACTGTGCCTGACTCTTTATGGGGGCCATATCCCTATCACTGTTATAGGGGTACTGTGCCTGACTCTTTATGGGGGCCATATCCCTATCACTGTTATGGGGGTACTGTGCCCGACTCTTTATGGGGGCCATATCCCTATCACTGTTATGGGGGTACTGTGTCTGACACTTTATGGGGGCCATATCCCTATCACTGTTATGGGGGTACTGTGCCTGACTCTTTATGGGAGCCATATCCCTATCACTGTTATGGGGGTACTGTGCCTGACTCTTTATGGGGGCCATATCCCTATCACTGTTATGGGGGTATTGTGCCTGACTCTTTATGGGGGCCATATCCCTATCACTGTTATGGGGGTACTGTGCCTGACTCTTTATGGCGGCCATATCCCTATCACTGTTATGGGGGTACTGTGTCTGACTCTTTATGGGGGCCATATCCCTATCACTGTTATGGGGGGACTGTGCCTGACTCTTTATGGGGGCCATATCCATATCACTGTTATGGGGGTACTGTGCCTGATTCTTTATGGGGGCCATATCCTTATCACTGTTATGGGGGTACTGTGCCTGATTCTTTATGGGGGCCATATCCCTATCACTGTTATAGGGGTACTGTGCCTGATTCTTTATGGGGGCCATATCCCTATCACTGTTATGGGGGTACTGTGCCTGACTCTTTATGGGGGCCATATCCCTATCACTGTTATGGGGGTACTGTGCCTGACTCTTTATGGGGGCCATATCCCTATCACTGTTATGGGGGTACTGTGCCTGACTCTTTATGGGGGCCATATCCATATCACTGTTATGGGGGTACTGTGCCTGATTCTTTATGGGGGCCATATCCTTATCACTGTTATGGGGGGACTGTGCCTGATTCTTTATGGGGGCCATATCCCTATCACTGTTATGGTGGTACTGTGCCTGACTCTTTATGGGGGCCATATCCCTATCACTGTTATGGGGGTACTGTGTCTGACACTTTATGGGGGCCATATCCCTATCACTGTTATGGGGGGACTGTGCCTGACTCTTTATGGGGGCCATATCCCTATCACTGTTATGGGGGTACTGTGCCTGACTCTTTATGGGGGCCATATCCCTATCACTGTTATGGGGGGACTGTGCCTGACTCTTTATGGGGGCCATATCCCTATCACTGTTATGGGGGTACTGTGCCTGACTCTTTATGGCGGCCATATCCCTATCACTGTTATGGGGGTACTGTGCCTGACTCTTTATGGGGGCCATATCCCTATCACTGTTATGGGGGTACTGTGCCTGACTCTTTATGGGGGCCATATCCCTATCACTGTTATGGGGGTACTGTGTCTGACACTTTATGGGGGCCATATCCCTATCACTATTATGGGGGTACTGTGTCTGACTCTTTATGGGGGCCATATCCCTATCACTGTTATGGGGGTACTGTGCCTGATTCTTTATGGGGGCCATATCCCTATCACTGTTATGGGGGCACAGTATCTGACTCTTTATGGGGGCCATATCCCTATCACTGTTATGGGGGTACTGTGCCTGACTCTTTATGGGGGCCATATCCCTATCACTGTTATGGGGGTACTGTGTCTGACACTTTATGGGGGCCATATCCCTATCACTGTTATGGGGGTACTGTGTCTGACACTTTATGGGGGCAATATCCCTATCACTGTTATGGGGGTACTGTGCCTGACTCTTTATGGGGGCAATATCCCTATCACTGTTATGGGGGTACTGTGCCTGATTCTTTATGGGCGCCATATCCCTATCACTGTTATGGGGGGACTGTGCCTGACTCTTTATGGGGGCCATATCCCTATCACTGTTATGGGGGTACTGTGTCTGACACTTTATGGGGGCCATATCCCTATCACTGTTATGGGGGTACTGTGTCTGACACTTTATGGGGGCCATATCCCTATCACTGTTATGGGGGTATTGTGCCTGACTCTTTATGGGGGCCATATCCCTATCACTGTTATGGGGGTACTGTGCCTGACTCTTTATGGGGGCCATATCCCTATCCCTGTTATAGGGGTACTGTGCCTGACTCTTTATGGGGGCCATATCCCTATCACTGTTATGGGGGTACTGTGCCTGACTCTTTATGGGGGCAATATCCCTATCACTGTTATGGGGGTACTGTGCCTGACTCTTTATGGGGGCCATATCCCTATCACTGTTATGGGGGTACTGTGCCTGACTCTTTATGGGGGCCATATCCCTATCACTGTTATGGGGGTACTGTGCCTGACTCTTTATGGGGGCCATATCCCTATCACTGTTATGGGGGTACTGTGCCTGACTCTTTATGGGGGCCATATCCCTATCACTGTTATGGGGGTACTGTGCCTGACTCTTTATGGGGGCCATATCCCTATCACTGTTATGGGGGTACTGTGCCTGACTCTTTATGGGGGCCATATCCCTATCACTGTTATGGGGGTACTGTGCCTGACTCTTTATGGGGGCCATATCCCTATCACTGTTATGGGGGTATTGTGCCTGACTCTTTATGGGGGCCATATCCCTATCACTGTTATGGGGGTACTGTGCCTGACTCTTTATGGGGGCCATATCCCTATCCCTGTTATAGGGGTACTGTGCCTGACTCTTTATGGGGGCCATATCCCTATCACTGTTATGGGGGTACTGTGCCTGACTCTTTATGGGGCCCATATCCCTATCACTGTTATGGGGGTATTGTGTCTGACACTTTATGGGGGCCATATCCCTATCACTGTTATGGGGGTACTGTGCCTGACTCTTTATGGGGGCCATATCCCTATCACTGTTATGGGGGTACTGTGTCTGACACTTTATGGGGGCCATATCCCTATCACTGTTATGGGGGTACTGTGCCTGACTCTTTATGGGGGCCATATCCCTATCACTGTTATGGGGGTACTGTGCCTGACTCTTTATGGGGGCCATATCCCTATCACTGTTATGGGGGTACTGTGCCTGACTCTTTATGGGGGCCATATCCCTATCACTGTTATGGGGGTACTGTGCCTAACTCTTTATGGGGGCCATATCCCTATCACTGTTATGGGGGTACTGTGTCTGACTCTTTATGGGGGCCATATCCCTATCACTGTTATGGGGGTACTGTGCCTGACTCTTTATGGGGGCCATATCCCTATCACTGTTATGGGGGTACTGTGTCTGACACTTTATGGGGGCCATATCCCTATCACTGTTATGGGGGCACAGTATCTGACTCTTTATGGGGGCCATATCCCTATCACTGTTATGGGGGTACTGTGCCTGACTCTTTATGGCGGCCATATCCCTATCACTGTTATGGGGGTACTGTGTCTGACTCTTTATGGGGGCCATATCCCTATCACTGTTATGAGGGGAGTGTGCCTGACTCTTTATGGGGGCCATATCCCTATCACTGTTATGGGGGTACTGTGTCTGATTCTTTATGGGGGCCATATCCCTATCACTGTTATGGGGGTACTGTGCCTGACTCTTTATGGGGGCCATATCCCTATCCCTGTTATAGGGGTACTGTGCCTGACTCTTTATGGGGGCCATATCCCTATCACTGTTATGGGGGTACTGTGCCTGACTCTTTATGGGGCCCATATCCCTATCACTGTTATGGGGGTATTGTGTCTGACACTTTATGGGGGCCATATCCCTATCACTGTTATGGGGGTACTGTGTCTGACACTTTATGGGGGCCATATCCCTATCACTGTTATGGGGGTACTGTGCCTGACTCTTTATGGGGGCCATATCCCTATCACTGTTATGGGGGTACTGTGCCTGACTCTTTATGGGGGCCATATCCCTATCACTGTTATGGGGGTATTGTGCCTGACTCTTTATGGGGGCCATATCCCTATCACTGTTATGGGGGTACTGTGCCTGACTCTTTATGGGGCCCATATCCCTATCACTGTTATGGGGGTATTGTGTCTGACACTTTATGGGGGCCATATCCCTATCACTGTTATGGGGGTACTGTGTCTGACACTTTATGGGGGCCATATCCCTATCACTGTTATGGGGGTACTGTGCCTGACTCTTTATGGGGGCCATATCCCTATCACTGTTATGGGGGTACTGTGCCTGACTCTTTATGGGGGCCATATCCCTATCACTGTTATAGGGGTACTGTGCCTGACTCTTTATGGGGGCCATATCCCTATCACTGTTATGGGGGTACTGTGCCTGACTCTTTATGGGGGCCATATCCCTATCACTGTTATGGGGGTACTGTGCCTAACTCTTTATGGGGGCCATATCCCTATCACTGTTATGGGGGTACTGTGTCTGACTCTTTATGGGGGCCATATCCCTATCACTGTTATGGGGGTACTGTGTCTGACTCTTTATGGGGGCCATATCCCTATCACTGTTATGGGGGTACTGTGCCTGACTCTTTATGGGGGCCATATCCCTATCACTGTTATGGGGGTACTGTGCCTGACTCTTTATGGGGGCCATATCCCTATCACTGTTATGGGGGTACTGTGTCTGACACTTTATGGGGGCCATATCCCTATCACTGTTATGGGGGCACAGTATCTGACTCTTTATGGGGGCCATATCCCTATCACTGTTATGGGGGTACTGTGCCTGACTCTTTATGGCGGCCATATCCCTATCACTGTTATGGGGGTACTGTGTCTGACTCTTTATGGGGGCCATATCCCTATCACTGTTATGGGGGTACTGTGTCTGACTCTTTATGGGGGCCATATCCCTATCACTGTTATGAGGGGACTGTGCCTGACTCTTTATGGCGGCCATATCCCTATCACTGTTATGGGGGTACTGTGTCTGACTCTTTATGGGGGCCATATCCCTATCACTGTTATGGGGGTACTGTGTCTGACACTTTATGGGGGCCATATCCCTATCACTGTTATGGGGGTACTGTGCCTGACTCTTTATGGGGGCCATATCCCTATCACTGTTATAGGGGTACTGTGCCTGATTCTTTATGGGGGCCATATCCCTATCACTGTTATGGGGGTACTGTGCCTGACTCTTTATGGGGGCCATATCCCTATCACTGTTATGGGGGTACTGTGTCTGACACTTTATGGGGGCCATATCCCTATCACTGTTATGGGGGTACTGTGTCTGACTCTTTATGGGGGCCATATCCCTATCACTGTTATGGGGGTACTGTGCCTGACTCTTTATGGGGGCCATATCCCTATCACTGTTATGGGGGCACTGTGCCTGACTCTTTATGGGGGCCATATCCCTATCACTGTTATGGGGGTATTGGGTCTGACACTTTATGGGGGCCATATCCCTATCACTGTTATGGGGGTACTGTGCCTGACTCTTTATGGGGGCCATATCCCTATCACTGTTATGGGGGTACTGTGCCTGACTCTTTATGGGGGCCATATCCCTATCACTGTTGTGGGGGCACTGTGCCTGACACTTTATGGGGGCCATATCCCTATCACTGTTATGGGGGTACTGTGCCTGACTCTTTATGGGGGCCATATCCCTATCACTGTTATGGGGGTACTGTGCCTGACTCTTTATGGGGGCCATATCCCTATCACTGTTATGGGGGTACTGTGCCTGACTCTTTATGGGGGCCATATCCCTATCACTGTTATGGGGGTACTGTGCCTGACTCTTTATGGGGGCCATATCCCTATCACTGTTATGGGGGTACTGTGCCTGACTCTTTATGGGGGCCATATCCCTATCACTGTTATGGGGGTACTGTGCCTGATTCTTTATGGGGGCCATATCCCTATCACTGTTATGGGGGTACTGTGTCTGATTCTTTATGGGGGCCATATCCCTATCACTGTTATGGGGGTAATGTGCCTGACTCTTTATGGGGGCCATATCCCTATCACTGTTATGGGGGTACTGTGTCTGACACTTTATGGGGGCCATATCCCTATCACTGTTATGGGGGCACAGTATCTGACTCTTTATGGGGGCCATATCCCTATCACTGTTATGGGGGTACTGTGCCTGACTCTTTATGGGGGCCATATCCCTATCACTGTTATGGGGGTATTGGGTCTGACACTTTATGGGGGCCATATCCCTATCACTGTTATGGGGGTACTGTGCCTGACTCTTTATGGGGGCCATATCCCTATCACTGTTATTGGGGTACTGTGCCTGACTCTTTATGGGGGCCATATCCCTATCACTGTTATGGGGGTACTGTGCCTGATTCTTTATGGGGGCCATATCCCTATCACTGTTATGGGGGTACTGTGCCTGACTCTTTATGGGGGCCATATCCCTATCACTGTAATGGGGGCACTGTGCCGGACTCTTTATGGGGGCCATATCCATATCCTTATTATGGGGGTACTGTGCCTGACTCTTTATGGGGGCCATATCCCTATCACTGTTATGGGGGTACTGTGCCTGACTCTTTATGGGGGCCATATCCCTATCACTGTTATGGGGCTACTGTGCCTGACTCTTTATGGGGGCCATATCCCTATCACTGTTATGGGGGTACTGTGCCTAACTCTTTATGGGGGCCATATCCCTATCACTGTTATGGGGGTACTGTGCCTGACTCTTTATGGGGGCCATATCCCTATCACTGTTATGGGGGTACTGTGCCTGACTCTTTATGGGGGCCATATCCCCATCACTGTTATGGGGGTAATGTGCCTGACTCTTTATGGGGGCCATATCCCCATCACTGTTATGGGGGTAATGTGCCTGACTCTTTATGGGGGCCATATCCCTATCACTGTTATGGGGGGACTGTGCCTGACTCTTTATGGGGGCCATATCCCTATCACTGTTATGGGGGTACTGTGTCTGACTCTTTATGGGGGCCATATCCCTATCACTGTTATGGGGGTACTGTGTCTGACTCTTTATGGGGGCCATATCCCTATCACTGTTATGGGGGTACTGCGTCTGACACTTTATGGGGGCCATATCTCTATCACTGTTATGGGGGTACTGTGCCTGACTCTTTATGGGGGCCATATCCCTATCACTGTTATGGGGGTACTGTGTCTGATTCTTTATGGGGGCCATATCCCTATCACTGTTATAGGGGTACTGTGCCTGACTCTTTATGGGGGCCATATCCCTATCACTGTTATGGGGGTACTGTGTCTGACTCTTTATGGGGGCCATATCCCTATCACTGTTATGGAGGGACTGTGCCTGACTCTTTATGGCGGCCATATCCCTATCACTATTGTGGGGGTACTGTGCCTGACTCTTTATGGGGGCCATATCCCTATCACTGTTATGGGGGTACTGTGCCTGATTCTTTATGGGGGCCATATCCCTATCACTGTTATAGGGGTACTGTGCCTGATTCTTTATGGGGGCCATATCCCTATCACTGTTATGGGGGTACTGTGCCTGATTCTTTATGGGGGCCATATCCCTATCACTGTTATAGGGGTACTGTGCCTGATTCTTTATGGGGGCCATATCCCTATCACTGTTATGGGGGTACTGTGCCTGACTCTTTATGGCGGCCATATCCCTATCACTGTTATGGGGGTACTGTGTCTGACTCTTTATGGGGGCCATATCCCTATCACTGTTATAGGGGTACTGTGCCTGATTCTTTATGGGGGCCATATCCCTATCACTGTTATGGGGGGACTGTGCCTGACTCTTTATGGGGGCCATATCCCTATCACTGTTATGGGGGTACTGTGCCTGACTCTTTATGGGGGCCATATCCCTATCACTGTTATGGGGGTACTGTGTCTGACACTTTATGGGGGCCATATCCCTATCACTATTATGGGGGTACTGTGTCTGACTCTTTATGGGGGCCATATCCCTATCACTGTTATGGGGGTACTGTGCCTGATTCTTTATGGGGGCCATATCCCTATCACTATTATGGGGGTACTGTGTCTGACTCTTTATGGGGGCCATATCCCTATCACTGTTATGGGGGTACTGTGCCTGATTCTTTATGGGGGCCATATCCCTATCACTGTTATGGGGGTACTCTGCCTGACTCTTTATGGGGGCCATATCCCTATCACTGTTATGGGGGTACTGTGTCTGACACTTTATGGGGGCAATATCCCTATCACTGTTATGGGGGTACTGTGCCTGACTCTTTATGGGGGCAATATCCCTATCACTGTTATGGGGGTACTGTGCCTGATTCTTTATGGGGGCCATATCCCTATCACTGTTATGGGGGTACTGTGTCTGACACTTTATGGGGGCCATATCCCTATCACTGTTATGGGGGTATTGTGCCTGACTCTTTATGGGGGCCATATCCCTATCACTGTTATGGGGGTACTGTGCCTGACTCTTTATGGGGGCCATATCCCTATCACTGTTATGGGGGTACTGTGCCTGACTCTTTATGGGGGCCATATCCCTATCACTGTTATAGGGGTACTGTGCCTGACTCTTTATGGGGGCCATATCCCTATCACTGTTATGGGGGTACTGTGCCTGACTCTTTATGGGGGCCATATCCCTATCACTGTTATGGGGGTACTGTGCCTGACTCTTTATGGGGGCCATATCCCTATCACTGTTATGGGGGTACTGTGTCTGACTCTTTATGGGGGCCATATCCCTATCACTGTTATGGGGGTACTGTGCCTGACTCTTTATGGGGGCCATATCCCTATCACTGTTATGGGGGTACTGTGCCTGACTCTTTATGGGGGCCATATCCCTATCACTGTTATGGGGGTACTGTGTCTGACACTTTATGGGGGCCATATCCCTATCACTGTTATGGGGGCACAGTATCTGACTCTTTATGGGGGCCATATCCCTATCACTGTTATGGGGGTACTGTGCCTGACTCTTTATGGCGGCCATATCCCTATCACTGTTATGGGGGTACTGTGTCTGACTCTTTATGGGGGCCATATCCCTATCACTGTTATGGGGGGACTGTGCCTGACTCTTTATGGCGGCCATATCCCTATCACTGTTATGGGGGTACTGTGTCTGACTCTTTATGGGGGCCATATCCCTATCACTGTTATGGGGGTACTGTGTCTGACACTTTATGGGGGCCATATCCCTATCACTGTTATAGGGGTACTGTGCCTGATTCTTTATGGGGGCCATATCCCTATCACTGTTATGGGGGTACTGTGCCTGACTCTTTATGGGGGCCATATCCCTATCACTGTTATGGGGGTACTGTGTCTGACACTTTATGGGTGCCATATCCCTATCACTGTTATGGGGGGACTGTGCCTGACTCTTTATGGGGGCCATATCTCTATCACTGTTATGGGGGCACAGTATCTGACTCTTTATGGGGGCCATATCCCTATCACTGTTATGGGGGTACTGTGCCTGACTCTTTATGGGGGCCATATCCCTATCACTGTTATGGGGGTATTGGGTCTGACACTTTATGGGGGCCATATCCCTATCACTGTTATGGGGGTACTGTGTCTGACTCTTTATGGGGGCCATATCCCTATCACTGTTATGGGGGCACAGTATCTGACTCTTTATGGGGGCCATATCCCTATCACTGTTATGGGGGTACTGTGCCTGACTCTTTATGGGGGCCATATCCCTATCACTGTTATGGGGGTATTGGGTCTGACACTTTATGGGGGCCATATCCCTATCACTGTTATGGGGGTACTGTGCCTGACTCTTTATGGGGGCCATATCCCTATCACTGTTATTGGGGTACTGTGCCTGACTCTTTATGGGGGCCATATCCCTATCACTGTTATGGGGGTACTGTGCCTGACTCTTTATGGGGGCCATATCCCTATCACTGTTATGGGGGTACTGTGTCTGACTCTTTATGGGGGCCATATCCCTATCACTGTTATGGGGGTACTGTGTCTGACACTTTATGGGTGCCATATCCCTATCACTGTTATGGGGGGACTGTGCCTGACTCTTTATGGGGGCCATATCTCTATCACTGTTATGGGGGCACAGTATCTGACTCTTTATGGGGGCCATATCCCTATCACTGTTATGGGGGTACTGTGTCTGACACTTTATGGGGGCCATATCCCTATCACTGTTATGGGGGTACTGTGCCTGATTCTTTATGGGGGCCATATCCCTATCACTGTTATGGGGGTACTGTGCCTGACTCTTTATGGGGGCCATATCCCTATCACTGTTATGGGGGTACTGTGTCTGACACTTTATGGGGGCCATATCCCTATCACTGTTATGGGGGCACAGTATCTGACTCTTTATGGGGGCCATATCCCTATCACTGTTATGGGGGTACTGTGCCTGATTCTTTATGGGGGACATATCCCTATCACTGTTATGGGGGTATTGGGTCTGACACTTTATGGGGGCCATATCCCTATCACTGTTATGGGGGTACTGTGCCTGACTCTTCATGGGGTAATATGCCTAACATTTTTACATCGCTGTGATACTTTTGTGGGGATTTATGAGATTGTTATGGATGCCATATGTGTGACACGTTATGGTAGCACTATACCTGACACTGTTGTACTGTATACCTGTATGTAGTGTAGGAGGTACATACCTTGCAGGGCAGCTGGCACTTCTCTCCATACCAGCCTGCGGTGCAGGAGCAGTGCCCGGTGATGGGGCTGCAGGACGCCCCGTTGGCACACTCACAGCTCCGGTTACAGTTGAAGCCCCAGCTTCCCCTTGGACAGGGCACGGAGCAGTCCCCCTTCTGCCAGCCTAAAATATAGAGAGTAATAAGACCCCTTATATCCACCCGTCCTGTTGGGGTACCCTTTGTAGGGAGCACTTACCTTCCTTACACACACAGGTGCCGTCTATGGGGGAGCAGGCCAGGTGGTTTATACACTTGCACTTCTGGGAACATCCTTCTCCGTAGGTTTCCTCCGGGCAGAATTGAGAACAGTGATCCCCCTGACACAATGTAACGGAATGTCAGTCACTACGGATTCTATATGTGGTTATTATCGCATTGTGTCATTGGGCTGCTACAAAGGAGGGTGTGTCCTCACACTGCTGTGCTCTTGACTCATTGAACTGCCCTGCTGGGTAGAAGGCTTATGGCTGAATAATACTGTGGTTACTCACAGGAGGAGCTCTGAGGTGGCTCAAGGCAGAGAGCTAATAGCACAGCAGTGTGAGGACACAACCCCCAGTGCTACAATCCTGGAATCCAAATCCATATTTCACAGTTCTGCTGCTACTAACAACACACACAAAAGATTTCACTCTAGGACAAGGACTTCCTCTACCCCACAAATGCCTTACAGGTACATATTTCTGTAGCGTAGTAGATGGCACTTACAGTAAATCCTGGGGCGCAGCGGCAATGCCCAGTCTCGCTGTCGCAGGATCCACCATTGAGGCACAGACATGGCTCCTGACAGTTAGTCCCGTAATAGCCATGGGGGCAGGTCTCGTTGCAAGTCAGGCCGGCCCATCCTGTTTTACATGTGCACTCGCCTGTCATTGGGTGGCAGCTGTAAAACAGGGTAAACAAGGGTTAATGAGACTATAATAGGTTTTATACATTGCCGCTTTCACTAGTTTGTGGAGAGTATTTTCCTGCAGGCAATGCACCCTGGGAAAAAAGATATGTATATTAGCTCTTGAACAAGAAGCTGAACTGTCTCTCTAGTGCCGCCTACTGGAGAAGTCAGTACTTGGCCCTATTAGGATATAAGGACACATATGGTGACCTACCTCTTGGTGTGCTGGGCATCACACTGGCAGGGCAGATGGCACTGTAGCCCATAGCTGGTATCTGAGCACATTCTGTCCTCACATTTGGCCCCCAAGAAGCCCGCCTCACATAAACAGGCCCCGTCCACGTGATAGCAGCGCACCGCGTTGGCGCAGTCGCACGTCTCCTTACAGTCCCGCCCGTATTTTCCGATGGGACATTCCTCCAGGCAGCTGTGAAGGCACAAGCACACATGAAACCTGTATGAAACTTGTACAAAATTAAGACTTCCCCTTTAAGAAAGAAGAATATTGGCTGATAACAGAGAGCAATAGCCTTGTATATGAACTGCAGCTCCTATATTTGGCGAGTGGCTGCATGCAGTGACCCAGAGGCAGATGGCCGTGTAGTAGTCAAAGGTTATGATAGCGTGAAAGCTGACACTGAGCCCCACGGCTATAGCGCCAGATCAGTGTTATACTGCCACAGTGTCTGCGCCTAAGGGATAGACTGCAGCTGCTGACCCCATGACCCCGGAGACGCTCACATTATCCCTTTTGGCATAAAAATAATAAATAATTTGCACATTTGAGTAATTCCTCATGGACGTCCCAAGAAGGAACTGCTTTATACCGCCAAGTATAGAAAATATGGACATTCACGGCCTCCTAGATTTGGATAGACAAGGGGGTGGAGTATAAATGTGATTGTGAATATCGGACGTTACTATTATAATAGCTATAATTATAGTAGTTATATTCTTGTACATAGGGGGCAGTATTATAGTAGTTATATTCTTGTACATAGGGGGCAGTATTATAGTAGTTATATTCTTGTACATAGGGGGCAGTATTATAGTAGTTATATTCTTGCACATAGGGGCAGTATTATAGTAGTTATATTCCTGTACATAGGGGGCAGTATTATAGTAGTTATATTCCTGTACATAGGGGGCAGTATTATAGTAGTTATATTCTTGTACATAGGGGGCAGTATTATAGTAGTTATATTCCTGTACATAGGGGGCAGTATTATAGTAGTTATATTCCTGTACATAGGGGGCAGTATTATAGTAGTTATATTCCTGTACATAGGGGGCAGTATTATAGTAGTTATATTCCTGTACATAGGGGGCAGTATTATAGTAGTTATATTCTTGTACATAGGGGGCAGTATTATAGTAGTTATATTCCTGTACATAGGGGGCAGTATTATAGTAGTTATATTCTTGTACATAGGGGGCAGTATTATAGTAGTTATATTCCTGTACATAGGGGGCAGTATTATAGTAGTTATATTCTTGTACATAGGATCAGTATTATAGTAGTTATATTCCTGTACATAGGGGCAGTATTATAGTAGTTATATTCTTGTACATAGGGGACAGTATTATAGTAGTTATATTCTTGTACATAGCGGGCAGTATTATAGTAGTTATATTCCTGTACATAGGGGGCAGTATTATAGTAGTTATATTCTTGTACATAGGGGGTAGTATTATAGTAGTTATATTCCTGTACATAGAGGGCAGTATTATAGTAGTTATATTCTTGTACATAGGGGGCAGTATTATAGTAGTTGTATTCTTGTACATAGGGGGCAGTATTATAGTGGTTATATTCCTGTACATAGGGGCAGTATTATAGTAGTTATATTCTTGTACATAGGGGGCAGTATTATAGTAGTTGTATTCTTGTACATAGGGGGCAGTATTATAGTAGTTATATTCCTGTACATAGGGGCAGTATTATAGTAGTTATATTCTTGTACTTAGAGGGCAGTATTATAGTAGTTATATTCTTGTACATAGGGGGCAGTATTATACTAGTTATATTCTTGTACATAGGGGGCAGTATTATACTAGTTATATTCTTGTACATAGGGGGCAGTATTATAGTAGTTATATTCTTGTACATAGGGGGTAGTATTATAGTAGTTATATTCTTGTACATAGGAGGCAGTATTATAGTAGTTATATTCCTGTACATAGGGGGCAGTATTATAGTAGTTATATTCTTGTACATAGGGGGCAGTATTATAGTAGTTATATTCCTGTACATAGGGGACAGTATTATAGTAGTTATATACTTGTACATAGGGGGCAGTATTATAGTAGTTATATTCCTGTACATAGGGGGCAGTATTATAGTAGTTATATTCTTGTACATAGGGGGCAGTATTATAGTAGTTATATTCCTGTACATAGGGGCAGTATTATAGTAGTTATATTCCTGTACATAGGGGCAGTATTATAGTAGTTATATTCCTGTACATAGGGGGCAGTATTATAGTAGTTATATTCCTGTACATAGGGGGCAGTATTATAGTAGTTATATTCTTGTACATAGGGGGCAGTATTATAGTAGTTATATTCCTGTACATAGGGGGCAGTATTATAGTAGTTATATTCTTGTACATAGGGGGCAGTATTATAGTAGTTATATTCTTGTACATAGGGGGCAGTATTATAGTAGTTATATTCTTGTACATAGGGGGCAGTATTATAGTAGATATATTCTTGTACATAGGGGCAGTATTATAGTAGTTGTAGTCTTGTACACAGGGGGCAGTATTATAGCAATTATATTCCTCTACAACAGTAACTAGTAGACTCCTATATTTTGCACTTACCCCTCTCCTGTGTAACCGAAGGAGCAGTGGCATTGCCCATTTTCAGGGTCACACTGCCCTCCATTATGACAAGGACATTTCTGCCTACATCCAGGTCCAAAGTATCCAGGGGGGCAGGGGATGGAGCACATTGGGCCCTGAGGAGAGAATATAATTAGTCGCATCCGATATATGTTTATGGACATGTAGGCCCACATTTATTAAAGTGTTTGAACCAGTTTTCTTTCTAACTTTGCACTAGAAAGAACGTGCAAACTGCTTGTGAGTGTTATTTGTGCCACAAACTTATTACCACGACTCGATAGAAGTGTGTCGCACGCCCAATGTTAAAGGTGCACCAGAAAAAGTAAGTGCACTCTGTCGGAGCAGTGCAGGGGGCGCCAGATTCATGAGGAACGTGCAACAAAATTCATGAATCTTGCGCCCCCTGCAGACTACACAGGACACTGTACATAGTACACACTGCACTGTTTTTGATAAATGTGGGCCATAATATGTGATTATACACATTAAGGCTGCATTCACACGACCGCAAGGGGGGCGTATATACGGGCGATATACGTCCCCCATAGACGGCAATGGGCGCGCGGCGCCCTACGGGAGCGGTACGATGCCACACACGTGCGGCACCGTACCACTCTGTACCCCGTGAAAAAATAGGACATGTCCTATTTTTTCAGGGCATACGGCGCAGTGCGCCATGTATCCCTATGGAGAGGGGCGGGGGTGAGCAGCGCTCTCCCCCTCCTCCTCTCCCCGGGCGCTGCCGTGTGCCCGCCGTGCTATGGTACGGCGGGCACCGGTCGTGTGAATCCAGCCTAAGGAGGGGGTACATGGGCTGAACACATTATCAGCGTCTCTGTTTGGGATAATTGTAGCTGGACTTCTAATGAGGCAGCTATAATGGGCACAATGTAACTGGCACTATACGGGGGATGAATTATTGGAATTATATGGGGTATGTATTACTGGCACTATATGGGGGATGCATTACTGGCACTATATGGGGGATGCATTACTGGCACTATATGGGGGATGTATTACTGGCACTATATGGGGGATGTATTACTGGCACTATATGGTATATGGAAGATGCATTACTGGCACTATATGGGGGATGCATTACTGGCACTATATGGGGTATGTATTACTGGCACTATATGGTCACTCACTCTCCAAGACGTATAATGTAATGGGGTTATATGTGATGACAAGGTCTCACCATCCATCCTGGGGGGCAGCTGCACTCCCCGGTGCTCCGGTTACAGATGCCTCCGCTCTGGCAGGGACAAAACTCCGGGCACTGGTACTTAGAAGGCTGAACCTCTTTACATCTAATCTCACAGCTGTAAAATAAGAAGACACGTATCTGGTAGCAGTCATGCTGGGCTTTGTAGTACCACACTGATCAGTGCAGCCATACTCACTATGGTCCTGTGAATCCTTCCGGACAGATACACGTCCCATTCTGAGGCTCGCAGTTGGCACCGTTCATACACTGGCAGTCTAGGAGGCAGTTCATTCCATAGGTGCCCGGATCACATGGCTGCTCACACAACGAATCCTTGTACCCCGGAGGACAGATGCAGGAGCCCGAAACCGCGTCACACACCCCATTGTTCTGGCAGTTACATGTGTTGTTGCACTTTGGTCCCCATAGATGAGGTGCACAGGCTACAATAGTAATAATGGTATAAGGTATAAATCCCACAATAGATAGATAGATAGATAGGAGATAGATAGATAGATAGATAGATAGATAGATAGATAGATAGATAGATAGGAGATAGATAGATAGATAGGAGATAGATAGATAGATAGATAGGAGAGAGAGATAGGAGAGATAAATAGAGAGGAGATAGATAGATAGATAGATAGATATGAGATATAGATAGATAGATAGATAGATAGATAGATATGAGATAGATATGAGATATAGATACATATGAGATAGATAGATAGATATATCAGAGATAGATACATAGATATGAGATAGATAGATACATAGATATGAGATAGATAGATAGATATGAGATAGATAGATAGATAGATATGAGATAGATAGATATATGAGAGATAGATACATAGATATGAGATAGATAGATATGAGAGAGATAGATAGATGGATAGATAGATAGATAGGAGATAGATAGATAGATAGGAGAGAGATAGATAGATAGGAGATATATAGATAGATAGGAGAGAGATAGATAGATAGATAGATAGGAGAGAGATAGATAGATAGGAGAGAGATAGATAGATAGGAGAGAGATAGATAGATAGGAGATATATAGATAGATAGATAGGAGATAGATAGATAGGAGAGAGATAGATAGATAGATAGATAGATAGGAGATAGATAGATAGATAGATAGATAGATAGATAGATAGATAGGAGATAGATAGATAGATAGATAGATAGATATGAGATAGATATGAGATATAGATACATATGAGATAGATAGATAGATATATCAGAGATAGATACATAGATATGAGATAGATAGGAGATAGATATGAGATAGATAGATTGATAGATAGATAGATAGATAGATATGAGATAGATATGAGATAGATAGATAGATATGAGATAGATAGATAGATAGATAGATATGAGATAGATAGATATATGAGAGATAGATACATAGATATGAGATAGATAGATATGAGAGAGATAGATAGATGGATAGATAGATAGATAGATAGGAGATAGATAGATAGATAGATAGGAGAGAGATAGATAGATAGGAGATATATAGATAGATAGGAGAGAGATAGATAGATAGATAGATAGATAGATAGGAGAGAGATAGATAGATAGGAGAGAGATAGATAGATAGGAGAGAGATAGATAGATAGGAGATATATAGATAGATAGGAGAGAGATAGATATGAGATAGATAGATAGATAGATAGATAGGAGATAGATAGATAGATAGAAGATAGATAGATAGATAGATAGATAGATAGATAGATAGATAGATAGATAGGAGAGAGAGAGATAGGAGAGATAAATAGAGAGGAGATAGATAGATAGATAGATATGAGATATAGATAGATAGATAGATAGATAGATATGAGATAGATATGAGATATAGATACATATGAGATAGATAGATAGATATATCAGAGATAGATACATAGATATGAGATAGATAGATACATAGATATGAGATAGATAGATAGGAGATAGATATGAGATAGATAGATTGATAGATAGATAGATAGATAGATAGATAGATAGATAGATATGAGATAGATAGATAGATATGAGATAGATAGATAGATAGATATGAGATAGATAGATATATGAGAGATAGATACATAGATATGAGATAGATAGATATGAGAGAGATAGATAGATGGATAGATAGATAGATAGGAGATAGATAGATAGATAGATAGATAGATAGGAGATATATAGATAGATAGGAGAGAGATAGATAGATAGATAGATAGATAGATAGGAGAGAGATAGATAGATAGGAGAGAGATAGATAGATAGGAGAGAGATAGATAGATAGGAGATATATAGATAGATAGGAGAGAGATAGATACATAGATATGAGATAGATAGATAGATAGATAGATAGATAGATAGGAGATATATAGATAGATAGGAGAGAGATAGATATGAGATAGATAGATATATGAGAGATAGATACATAGATATGAGATAGATAGATATGAGAGAGATGGATGATATATATAGGTATATGGATAGCTATGAGATGGATAGATAGAAATGAAATGAATAGATAGTAGATAGATAGAATTCCAGTAGCTAATAACCAGGTGACACTCCCTGACACCTCCTTGTACTGGTTGCGGTATTATTTACCAGTATAGGGGCACGTTCTGTTCCTTCCCATCATGCATTGAGATACCAGATGCTTCTTATTACCAGAACATAACTATTTACTATGACAGATTTTTTTTTCTTCAATATAAAAAATAAAAGCCCCCCAGGGAAATCTCTGCCTGGGAATATGCAGTGTGGGACGTCGTTCCCTGGCTACAGCCCCGGTCCCGGGCTCAGGCACTCACTGAGAACACGTAAAGAATAACATAGACAACTATATTAGATAAAATGAGATTTCAAAAATCTCAAAAATGTGGTGTACTTAATTATAGAACCTCTTTCCCATGTTCCTCATGAATTTCATCTACCCGTTGTCACCACTAGAGGGAGACCTAGTAATAACTGTATATGTTGTGCTGGTTATGAACCACATTTGTTAGCAATATACCCCCTAGTGGTCACAACAAGTAAATGACACAGAGATTTATCAAATATATTAGCAAATTCCTTATGCTGTTGCTTTCCTTGAACAAAGATGTCAAAAGAAAATGTCCTTTATAAAATTTCCATGGGGCGTGCAGTACATGAACACACATGGCTTACCGCTGGAGCAGTCTTTTCCTCGCCAGCCTGGTTCACACTGGCACTGATTTGGTGATTCACATCTGCCATGTACACACTCCTTGCTACAATGTGCTGCAAACATAATATACATCACCATCAGACATTTGTAACAGTCCAGGGATAATACACACAGTGATGTCACAGTACAGGGATAATACACACAGTGATGTCACAGTACAGAGATAATACACACAGTGATGTCACAGTACAGGGATAATACACACAGTGATGTCACAGTACAGGGATAATACACACAGTGATGTCACAGTACAGGGATAATATACACAGTGATGTCACAGTACAGGGATAATACACACAGTGATGTCACAGTACAGGGATAATACACACAGTGATGTCACAGTGCAGGGATAATACACACAGTGATGTCACAGTACAGGGATAATACACACAGTGATGTCACAGTACAGGAATAATACACACAGTGATGCCACAGTACAGGGATAATACACACAGTGATGTCACAATACAGGGATAATACACACAGTGATGTCACAGTACAGGGATAATACACACAGTGATGTCACAGTACAGAGATAATACACACAGTGATGTCACAGTTCAGGGATAACACACACAGTGATGTAACAGTCCAGGGATAATACACACAGTGATGTCACAGTACAGGGATAATATACACAGTGATGTCACAGTACAGGGATAATACACACAGTGATGTCACAGTACAGAGATAATACACACAGTGATGTCACTGTACAGGGATAATACACACAGTGATGTCACAGTACAGAGATAATACACACAGTGATGTCACAGTACAGAGATAATACACACAGTGATGTCACAGTACAGAGATAATACACACAGTGATGTCACTGTACAGGGATAATACTCACAGTGATGTCACAGTACAGGGATAATACACATATTGATGTCACAGTACAGAAGTAATACACAAGGTGATGTCACAGTACAGAGATAATACACACAGTGATGTCACAGTACAGGGTTAATACACACAGTGATGTCACAGTACAGGGTTAATACACACAGTGATGTCACAGTACAGGGATAATACACACAGTGATGTCACAGTACAGGGATAATACAAACAGTGATGTCACAGTACAGGGATAACACACAGTGATGTCACAGTACAGGGATAACACACACAGTGATGTCACAGTACAGGGATAATACACACAGTGATGTCACAGTACAGGGATAATACACACAGTGATGTCACAGTACAGAGATAATACACACAGTGATGTCTCGGTACAGGGATAATACACAGTGATGTCACAGTATAGAGATAATACACACAGTGATGTCACAGTACAGGGGTAATACACACAGTGATGTCACAGTATAGAGATAATACACACAGTGATGTCACAGTCCAGGGATAATACACACAGTGATGTCACAGTATAGAGATAATACACACAGTGATGTCACAGTCCAGGAATAATACACACAGTGATGTCACAGTACAGGGATAATACACACAGTGATGTCACAGTACAGGGATAATACACACAGTGATGTCACAGTACAGAGATAATACACACAGTGATGTCACAGTACAGGGGTAATACACACAGTGATGTCACAGTATAGAGATAATACACACAGTGATGTCACAGTACAGGGGTAATACACACAGTGATGTCACAGTATAGAGATAATACACACAGTGATGTCACAGTCCAGGGATAATACACACAGTGATGTCACAGTATAGAGATAATACACACAGTGATGTCACAGTCCAGGGATAATACACACAGTGATGTCACAGTACAGGGATAATACACACAGTGATGTCACAGTACAGGGATAATACACACAGTGATGTCACAGTACAGAGATAATACACACAGTGATGTCACAGTACAGGGATAATACACAGTGATGTCACAGTACAGGGGTAACACACACAGTGATGTCACAGTACAGGGGTAATACACACAGTGATGTCACAGTATAGAGATAATACACACAGTGATGTCACAGTATAGAGATAATACACACAGTGATGTCACAGTCCAGGGATAATACACACAGTGATGTCACAGTCCAGGGATAATACACACAGTGGTGTCACAGTACAGGGATAATACACACAATGATGTCACAGTACAGGGATAATACACACAATGATGTCACAGTACAGGGATAATACACACAGTGATGTCACAGTACAGAGATAATACACACAGTGATGTCATAGTACAGAGATAATACACACAGTGATGTCACAGTACAGGGATAATACACATATTGATGTCACAGTACAGAAGTAATACACAAGGTGATGTCACCCACTTCTTTTTATCTGAGATGTTTGGCTCTATAGTCTATGTATATAGCTATGGCTGATACCGTGGTCACACTCATGTACTGTAACCCCTCATGCTGTGCACCAGTTTATACATTACGCCCAGAGTTGTCCTTAAACTTTAGACCAAATTCGCAATAACCATTATGGATTATGGATTTCACAATGCCCATTTGTAATGTCCCTGACATTCTAACTATGTTCACATTATAAATCACCTGGTGTAATGCAGGCTGGCCCAATGTCGGTCTCCTGAAGGTTTCCAGAGGTTGAGTCTTAAACTCAATAAATATAGGCTCAGTCCTGGGTTCTGGGTATTAGTCTTCTAATTTGGAACAGGACTATACTACTTTGACATCCGCAGCTAGGCCTCAACCAATCCAGCCACTCATGATGGTGGTGGTGTTACAGATCGTATCGCTGCTTGTTTCTATGATGGATATGTAAGACTTCCAGTATGCTTTTCCATCTCCACACAAATATCTGCATCCAAATTAGGAGAGGTAATAGCAGTGGGTTATAGGAGCCCCCGGGAGGTTGTCTGACATGTCTTCTAATCACAGAGATGGACAGTTTTACTAGGTGACTGATAAACATGGAGGGTCTCTGGCCATATAAGGAGCACATCTCCTATATTCCCCCACTAACATATGGAAGGAGTTATGACAGGACTCCAAGGACGTCTTCTGTATGTAAGACACCTCAGACACACACTGAGAATTATACACTTATAACTTGTCTCTGGCTTATTAAATGAATGATTCAAGTCTATGGTGGGCAATGAAATATAACTTGGTACCTAGAGACTACACAAAGGCTGGGGGAACCCTAAAGCTCAGGTTGAATGTATTTGAGGATCCAAGAAATATCGCAATATTAATTTTTTTTATTATCAGACATTTTATACTACTGGACGTTAGTTAAAGCAAATCTTTTTTAATACACTGATAAAAATATTCTGAGCGGCATCATCCCTACCAGGGGCTCCTCTGGGATATTGGTTGATCGGTCTGACACTGCATGGCATGGTCACTTGTGTTGGAAGAGGTACAGTATATATAATTTAGGGGTGCAGTGTTGTTATCCAGTTTCTTTGGTAATTTTAGGGGCTCAGTGTGGAGATGTGCTACATGAAGCTGGAAACATCTGGTGGTAAATACTGTACGGATAAGTTATGTATAGGAGAAGTTGTCATGTAGGTAATATGACTAGCAAATTATGGACTATGGGAACTGTATAAGGCCTTCCCCGAATCCTGAATGGTAATTCGATGCACCCTATTTGTGAAGGAACAAGGGATTGAATCCATAACAAGACATATTCAGGAGCCTGGGAAAGCTGTGTGATATATATGAGGGATGTAAGATGTTTCTTGGCTGGAGTGTTGTGAGATCTTCGGAGGATTATACATAAGGAGTAGAGATGAGCGAACATGCTCGTCCGAGCTTGATGCTCGGTCGAGCATTAGGGTACTCGAAACTGCTCGTTGCTCGGACGAATACTTTGCCCGCTCGAGAAAATGGCAGCTCCCGCCGTTTTGCTTTTTGGCGGCCAGAAACAGAGCCAATCACAAGCCAGGAGACTCTGCACTCCACCCAGCATGACGTGGTACCCTTACACGTCGATAGCAGTGGTTGGCTGGCCAGATCAGGTGACCCTGGGATAGACTAGCCGCTGGCCGCGCTGCTCGGATCATTCTGTGTCTGGATGCCGCTAGGGAGAGAGCTGCTGCTGGTCAGGGAAAGCGTTAGGGTGTTCTATTAGCTTACTGTTAGGCAGGAGTGATTCTCAAAGAACCCAACAGCCCTTCTTAGGGCTACAATAACGTTCTACTTTTTTTATTTTAATTTGCATCTTTTACCATTTTGTGAGGAATTAGCAGGGGGACTTGCTACCGTTGTGTTTAGCTCTTAGTGGCACACATATCCATAGCAAAGACCGAAGTGGGAAAATTCAGTAGGGGTTGGATTTCTATTAGGCAATAACTCAGTGTCATCTCATCTGGCATAGTAGTGTGCTTCCTTTGATACTTGGCTAGAAAATAGCCATAGGAGAATACAAATAGCTTCTTGAAGCCTACAGTAGCGTTCTATATATTTGATTTCTGGTTGATCTGCTGGTGGCTGTAGTTTCTGCAGTGCATGTACTTGCCAATTCTGAGCAATTTGTAGTGAGACTTGCGACCGCTGTGTTCTGCGCTTAGTGGCGCACATATCCATACCAAAGGCTGAAGTGGCAAAATTCAGTAGGGGTTGGATTTCTATTAGGCAATAACTCAGTGTCATCTCATCTGGCATAGTAGTGTGCTTCCTTTGATACTTGGCTAGAAAATAGCCATAGCAATAGGATAGGATTGTTTGGTTCTAAAAACTCAAAAAAAAACAAAAAACACAAAAAAAAACAAAAAACACAAAAAAACACACAAAAAAAAAAAAAAAAAAGTAAAAAAAAAAAAAAAGTTATAACTCTCATTTTAAAAATGTTTAACCCGAGGGCTAGGGGTAGAGGACGAGGGCGGGGACGTGGGCGTCCAACTACTGCAGGGGTCAGAGGCCGTGGTCCTGGGCGGGGTGAGACACCACCTGCTGATGAGGGAGCAGGGGAACGCCGCAGAGCTACACTCCCTAGGTTCATGTCTGAAGTTACTGGGACTCGTGGTAGAGCACTGTTGAGGCCAGAACAGTGCGAACAGGTGATGTCGTGGATTGCTGACAATGCTTCGAGCAATTTGTCCACCACCAGTCAGTCTTCCACGCAGTCCACCCATGTCACCGAAATCCCCACTCCTCCAGCTCCTGCACCTCAGCCTCCTCCCCCCCAGTCTGCCCCCTCCCAGGAAAATTTGCCATTTGAACCGGCATACTCTGAGGAACTGTTTTCTGGACCCTTCCCACAGTCACAAACCACTTGTCCGGTTGCTGCTGAGCAATTTTCCGATGCCCAGGTTTTCCACCAGTCACAGTCTGTGGGTGATGATGACCTTCTTGACGTAGTGGAAGTGTGTAAAGAGGTGTCCGACGATGAGGAGACACGGTTGTCAGACAGTGGGGAAGTTGTTGTCAGGGCAGGAAGTCCGAGGGGGGAGCAGACTGAGGGATCGGAGGATGATGAGGTGACAGACCCAAGCTGGGTTGAGAGGCCGGGTGAACACAGTGCTTCTGAGACGGAGGAGAGTCCTCGACCTGAACAGGTTGGAAGAGGCAGTGGTGGGGCCAGACGGAGAGGCAGGGCCAGAGCTGGTGCATCAGCGCCACTGTCAACTAGTGAAGCTCCCGTGGTGAGGGCTCTTGCGGCGAGGGCTAGATCTTCAGAAGTGTGGAGGTTCTTTAAGGAAACACCGGATGACCGACGGACTGTGGTGTGCAACATTTGCCAAACCAGGCTCAGCAGGGGTTCCACCACTACTAGCTTAACTACCACCAGTATGCGCAGGCATATGAATGCTAAGCACCCCACTCAGTGGCAACAAGCCCGTTCACCTCCGGCCGTGCACACCACTGCTCCTTCCCCTGTGTCAGCTGCTAGTCAGCCCCCTGCCCAGGACCCTGGCCCAAAAACCCCATCGTCGCCTCCACGATCCTCCACAGCATCCACCAGCGTTCAGCTCTCCATACCCCAGACGCTGGAGCGGAAACGCAAATATAGTGCAACCCACCCGCACGCCCAAGCCCTTAATGTGCACATCTCCAGATTGCTTAGCCTGGAGATGCTGCCCTATAGGCTAGTAGAGACCGAGGCCTTTCGCAACCTCATGGCGGCGGCCGCCCCTCGGTATTCGGTCCCCAGCCGCCACTACTTTTCCCGATGTGCCGTCCCAGCCCTGCACCAGCACGTGTCAGACAACATCATCCGTGCCCTGACCAACGCCGTTTCTGACAAGGTCCACCTGACCACGGACACGTGGACGAGTGCTGCCGGGCAGGGCCACTATATATCGCTGACGGCACATTGGGTTAACTTGGTGGAGGCTGGGACCGAGACTGACCCTGGGGCTGCTCATATACTGCCGACGCCGAGGATTGCGGGGCCTACCTTGGTCCAGGTGTTTCAGGCCTACTATGCCTCCTCCTCCTCCCACCCCTCCTCCACCTCCTCCTCCGAACTACCATCCGTGGGCACGGCGCCATCAGTCGGTAGCTCTAGGCACAGCAGCAGTGCCGTCGCTAAGCGACAGCAGGCGGTGCTCAAACTGCTGAGCCTAGGCGACAAAAGGCACACCGCCCAAGAGCTATTACAGGGCATCACGGCGCAGACTGATCTGTGGCTGGCACCGCTGAACCTCAAGCCGGGAATGGTTGTGTGTGACAACGGCCGTAACCTGGTGGCGGCTCTGCAACTCGGCAGACTGACACATGTGCCATGCCTGGCCCATGTGTTAAATCTGATAGTGCAGCGTTTCCTCAAGACATACCCCAATCTGTCTGATTTGCTCACGAAGGTGCGCCGCATCTGTGCGCATTTCAGGAAGTCCAGCCCAGATGCTGCCACTCTCAGGGCAGCGCAGCGCCGCCTCCAACTGCCCGCTCACCGACTGTTGTGCGACGTGCCCACGAGGTGGAATTCAACACTGACCATGTTATCCAGAGTTTACCAGCAGCGCAGAGCGATTGTAGACTGCCAGATGTCAACTTCCACCAGAACTGGTAGTCAGGTCAGTCAGCTTCCTCAAGTCTACAATGAGGAGTGGACGTGGATGTCTGATATCTGTCAGGTGCTGAGTAACTTTGAGGAGTCAACACAGATGGTCAGTGGCGATGCCGCCATCATCAGCCTCACCATCCCGCTGCTTGGCCTGTTGAAAAACTCTCTGGTCAGCATGAAGTCGGAAGCTTTGCGCTCGTCACAAGAGACGGGGGAAGAATATTCCCTTGTTGATAGCCAAAGCACCCTGAGGTCTGTTTCTCAGCGCATATCGGAGGAGGTGGAGGTGGAGGAGGATGAGGAGGAAGAGGAGGAGAATGTTGGCGAGACACAAGAGGGGACCATTGTTGAGTCCTTCACTGTTCAGCGTGTATGGGCAGAAGAAGAGGAGTTGGAGGAGTTGGAGGAGGAGGAAATGGACAGTCAGGCCAGTGAGGGGAGTGAATTCTTACGCGTTGGTACTCTGGCGCATATGGCAGATTTCATGCTAGGCTGCCTATCCCGTGACCCTCGCGTTCAAAGAATTTATTCCAGCACCGATTACTGGGTGTTCACTCTCCTGGACCCACGGTACAAGCAAAATCTTGCCACTCTCATCCCTGCAGAGGAAAGGAGTGTGAGAATGCATGAATACCAGCAGGCCCTGGTGCACAAGCTGAAACAGTATTTCCCTTCTGACAGCGCTAGCGGCAGAGTGCGTAGTTCTGCGGGACAAGTAGCGAGGGAGAGTAGGCGAGCAGGCAGCTTGTCCAGCACTGGCAAGGGTACGCTTTACAAGGCTTTTGCCAGCTTTATGTCACCCCAGCAAGACACTGTCACCTGTCCCCAGTCTCGGCAGAGTAGGGCTGATCTTTACAGAAAGATGGTGAGGGAGTACGTAGCTGACCATACCATCATCCTAAATGATCACACAGCTCCCTACAACTACTGGGTTTCAAAGCTGGACATGTGGCACGAACTGGCGCTGTACGCCTTGGAGGTTCTTGCCTGCCCTGCCGCTAGCGTCTTGTCCGAGCGGGTTTTCAGTGCAGCTGGTGGCATCATCACCGATAAGCGTACACGCCTGTCGACTGACAGCGCTGACAGGCTGACGCTTATTAAAATGAATAAAGGCTGGATTTCTCAGAATTTCCAATCTCCACCAGGTGAAGGAAGCTCAACCTGAATAATTGATCCACTCCTCCTCCTCCTCCTCATTTTCCTCCTTCTCCTCCTCTTTGTACAGTAAAGCAGAGGAAAATGGCTATTTTTTGACAGGGCCCACTGGCTCTTGCTATACTTCATGCATTTAATTTTTCTGGAGGGCCACCTACCCGGTCCTCTGTTTGAAACAATTTTTGTGAGTGCCACATACAGGCACTCAATCTATTCCATTTTTCTGGAGGGCCACCTACCCGGTCCTCTGGTTTGAACAATTTTTGGGACTGCCACATACAGGCACTCAATCTATTCCATTTTACTGGAGGGCCACCTACCTGCTCCTCTGGTTTGAAGAATTTTTGGGACTGCCACATACAGGCACTCAATCTATTCCATTTTACTGGAGGGCCACCTACCTGCTCCTCTGGTTTGAAACATTTTTGGGACTGCCACATACAGGCACTCAATCTATTCCATTTTACTGCAGGGCCACCTACCTGCTCCTCTGGTTTGAAGAATTTTTGGGACTGCCACATACAGGCACTCAATCTATTCCATTTTACTGGAGGGCCACCTACCTGCTCCTCTGGTTTGAAACATTTTTGGGACTGCCACATACAGGCACTCAATCTATTCCATTTTACTGCAGGGCCACCTACCTGCTCCTCTGGTTTGAACAATTTTTGGGACTGCCACATACAGGCACTCAATCTATTCCATTTTACTGGAGGGCCACCTACCTGCTCCTCTGGTTTGAAACATTTTTGGGACTGCCACATACAGGCACTCAATCTATCCCATTTTACTGGAGGGCCACCTACCTGCTCCTCTGGTTTGAAACATTTTTGGGACTGCCACATACAGGCACTCAATCTATTCCATTTTACTGCAGGGCCACCTACCTGCTCCTCTGGTTTGAACAATTTTTGGGACTGCCACATACAGGCACTCAATCTATTCCATTTTACTGGAGGGCCACCTACCTGCTCCTCTGGTTTGAACAATTTTTGGGACTGCCACATACAGGCACTCAATCTATCCCATTTTACTGGAGGGCCACCTACCTGCTCCTCTGGTTTGAAAAATGTTTGGGACTGCCACATACAGGCACTATCCAAATTAAATTGTCTCCATAGCAGCCTCCACACGTTGTCTCCATTGCTACCTCCAAAAGTCGTCCATATAGCTGCCTCCATACATCGTCCCTTTATCAAACGAGGTGTGTCAGGCAGAAATTTGGGTTGTTTTCATGGATTCCACATCAAAGTTGTTAACTTTGTCGCCACCCTGCTGTGTAATCCACAAAATATACTTGCAAACTTTTACCATTTAGGGATATTATTTCAGCGCTTCTTGCGCATCTGTTTACATTCCCCTCACCCGCCATATCCTAAACTTATAAGAACGCTACTACACTTGATCTTATACAAAAGTGCTGTTTGGGGAGTAGCCTAGAGACAGGGGCTTGGATTTGCGAAAGCTCGCCTGGCAGCGGAGCGCCAGCTCCATGCGCATCATGCGCTTCTTGCGCATCTGTTTACATTCCCCTCACCCGGCATATCCTAAACTTATAAGAACGCTACTACACTTGATCTTATACAAAAGTGCTGTTTGGGGAGTAGCCTAGAGACAGGGGCTTGGATTGGCGAAAGCTCGCCTGGCAGCGGAGCGCCAGCTCCATGCCAAGATCCAACTAACATAGTTTTAACTGCAGCACCTTTAATCTACTACTAGTTCACTGCCTCCATACATGGTCCCCTTATCAAACGAGCTGTGTCAGGCAGAATTTTGGGTTGTTTTCATGGCTTCCATGTTAACTTTGTCGCCACCCTGCTGTGTAATCCACAAAATATACTGGCAAACTTTTATCATGTACCGATATTATTTGAGCACTTCTTGCTCACCTCCTTTGGTTCCTCTCTGCCACCCATTGGTTTGAAGCCTGAGTCCATTTAGGGTATGTCGCCATGACACTCTCTAGCCTGCTGCCGCTGCCTCTGCATGCCGTCCCCTATAGTGTCAGGGTCAATTATTGCATGTTTTAGATGCTATCTAGCTTCATTCTGTCACTCTGTCATGGCCATGCTGTTGCCCATAATTTTGGCATAATGGTGCGTTTAAGCAGCCTCAGAGGCATCCATGCATGCTGCCCCTGCTGTTTCCTGTCCATTTCCGTGGTGTTTCCATCCTTTTCTGAGGTTCCCAGGTGTTTGGCCAAGCTTCCCTGTGCAGAGCCTTGGTCCCCTTGAAAAATGCTCGAGTCTCCCATTGACTTCAATGGGGTTCGTTATTCGAGACGAGCACTCGAGCATCGGGAAAAGTTCGTCTCGAATAACGAGTACCCGAGCATTTTAGTGTTCGCTCATCTCTAATAAGGAGATCTCATGAAGTCTGATACATATGCATCTTGGATGTGGGATGTGATACAAGACAAGACTTTCATTGTCCCACACTGAACTCCTGTCACCCCCCACAGGTCTCCTTCATAGAAGACGCCATGTTGGAGCTTCTGCTACCAGTGACCTGTCTCAGCTGCGGTTGTGAATTGCAGCGTATTATCTGCTGCCTAGAAAAACCACTCACAATCCCAACTGGGAGGACTGGAGTCAATCATCAGACAGAAGAAAAGCTGGAGGGGGGAAAACTACCACAACCCGGGCCAAAGACAACATGGAGGCCAGAAGTAATCTCCATGGCAACGCCAGTAACACTGGTACCAGGCCAGAACACATGAAAAGTTATCACTGAGGAGATAATAACAGACAGAGGCCAGGGCCAGCGGGCGAGGGAGCGAGCGGGAAATCTATCTGATCCCACATCTCACGTCACCCTCTGTGATAACAACTCTCCATAGTATAATATCTCATCCACTGCTTATCAGGGAAGACAAGAGGCGCCGACAACACTGTCACAATCCTGTACCCCCTGTATAAGCGTATCACTGTCCTGTACCCCCAGTATCAGTGTGTCACTATCCTGTACCCCCTGTATAAGCGTATCACTGTCCTGTACCAGCGTGTCACTACCCTGTACTCCCTGTATCAGCGTGTCACTATCCTGTACCCCTGTATCAGCGTGTCACTATCCTGTACCCCCTGTATCAGCGTGTCACTGTCCTGTACCCCCTGTATCAGCGTGTGTTTATCCTGCACCCCCTGTATCAACGTGTCACTATCCTGTACCCCTTGTATCAGTGTGTCACTATCCTGAACCCCCTGTATCAGCGTGTCACTATCCTGTACCCCTTTATCAGCGTGTCACTATACTGTACCACCTGTATCAGCGTGTCACTATCCCGTACCACCTGAATCAGCGTGTCACTATCCCGTACGCCCTGTATCAGCGTGTCACTATCCTGTACCCCCTGTATCAGCGTGTCACTATCCTGTACCCCCTGTATCAGCCTGTCACTATCCCATACGCCCTGTATCAGCGTGTCACTATCCTGAACCCCCTGTATCAGCGTGTCACTGTCCTGTACCCCCTGTATCAGCGTGTCACTGTCCTGTACGCCCTGTATCAGCGTGTCACTGTCCTGTACCCCCTGTATCAGCGTGTCACTGTCCTGTACCCCCTGTATCAGCGTGTCACTGTCCTGTACCCCCTGCATCAACGTGTCACTATCCAGTACCCCCTGTATCAGCGTGTCACTGTCCTGTACCCCCTGTATCAGCGTGTCACTATCCTGTACCCCCTGTATCAGCGTGTCACTGTCCTGTACCCCCTGTATCAGCGTGTCACTGTCCTGTACGCCCTGTATCAGCGTGTCACTATCCTGAACCCCCTGTGTCAGCGTGTCACTGTCCTGTACCTCCTGTATCAGCGTGTCACTGTCCTGTACCCCCTGTATCAGCGTGTCACTGTCCTGTACCCCCTGTATCAACGTGTCACTATCCAGTACCCCCTGTATCAGCGTGTCACTGTCCTGTACGCCCTGTATCAGCGTGTCACTGTCCTGTACCCCCTGTATCAGCGTGTCACTGTCCTGTACCCCCTGTATCAGCGTGTCACTGTCCTGTACCCCCTGTATCAACGTGTCACTATCCAGTACCCCCTGTATCAGCGTGTCACTATACTGTACCCCCTGTATCAGCGTGTCACTATCCTGTACCCCCTGTATCAGCCTGTCACTGTCCTGTACCCCCTGTATCAGCGTGTCACTCTCCTGTACCCCCTGTATCAGCGTGTCACTGTCCTGTACGCCCTGTATCAGCGTGTCACTATCCTGAACCCCCTGTGTCAGCGTGTCACTGTCCTGTACCTCCTGTATCAGCGTGTCACTGTCCTGTACCCCCTGTATCAGCGTGTCACTGTCCTGTACCCCCTGTATCAGCGTGTCACTGTCCTGTACCCCCTGTATCAACGTGTCACTATCCAGTACCCCCTGTATCAGCGTGTCACTGTCCTGTACCCCCTGTATCAGCGTGTCACTGTCCTGTACCCCCTGTATCAGCGTGTCACTATCCTGTACCCCCTGTATCAGCGTGTCACTGTCCTGTACCCCCTGTATCAGCGTGTCACTGTCCTGTACGCCCTGTATCAGCGTGTCACTGTCCTGAACCCCCTGTATCAGCGTGTCACTATACTGTACCCCCTGTATCAGCGTGTCACTATCCTGTACCCCCTGTATCAGTGTGTCACTATCCCATACGCCCTGTATCAGCGTGTCACTATCCTGAACCCCCTGTATCAGCGTGTCACTGTCCTGTACCCCCTGTATCAGCGTGTCACTGTCCTGTACGCCCTGTATCAGCGTGTCACTGTCCTGTACCCCCTGTATCAGCGTGTCACTGTCCTGTACCCCCTGTATCAGCGTGTCACTGTCCTGTACCCCCTGTATCAGCGTGTCACTGTCCTGTACCCCCTGTATCAGCGTGTCACTGTCCTGTACCCCCTTTATCAGCGTCTCACTGTCCTGTACCCCCTGTATCAGCGTCTCACTGTCCTGTACCCCTTGTATCAGCGTTTCACTGTCCTGTACCCTAGTATCAGCGTGTCACTGTCCTGTACCCCCTGTATCAGCGTCTCACTGTCCTGTACCCCCTGTATCAGCGTGTCACTGTCCTATATGCCCTGTATCAGCGTGTCACTGTCCTGCACGCCCTGTATCAGCGTGTCACTGTCCTGCACGCCCTGTATCAGCGTGTCACTGTCCTGTACCCCCTGTATCAGCGTGTCACTATCCTGTACCCCCTGTATCAGCGTGTCACTGTCCTGTACCCTGGTATCAGCGTGTCGCTGTCCTGTACCCCCTTTATCAGCGTGTCGCTGTCCTGTCCCCTAAGTTTCAGCTTGGGACTATCCTCTACCCCGGGTGTCAGCGTGTCCCTGTACCCCAGGTGTCAAGGTGTGTCGCTGTCCTGTCCCCCCATGTGTCAGCGAGTCCCTGTCCTGTACCCCAAGTGTCAGCGCATCATTGTCCTCTACCCCAAGTGTCAGCGCGTCACTGTCCTGTACCCCAAGTGTCAGCGCATCACTGTCCTGTACCCCAAGTGTCAGCGCGTCACTATCCTGTACCCCAAGTGTCATTCTATGCTCCAAGTGTCAGCATGTTACTGCCATTTACCCCAAGTATCACTGTCCTGTAACATAATTGTTCATATTCTAGGATTTGATTGTGCCTTCTCCCTACTCCAAACACCTCCATGAATCGTGTACATACTTCTCATATATAACCCATACACACAGTAATATCTTCATTTCATGCGTGAGTTGCAGCAAGGGTTAATGTCTCAATCTGGAATCATTTAGTCTGTAATCCCTTCATCCCTCAAGAGAGACGTTCCTTCACATCCAGATGTATTATAGTGAAAGTGTAACCAGTACATGAAGCAACATGGGTTTCATGTCATCTCCGGACCATACTATAGACACCAGAGATCAGGCCGATCATGTCACAGTGCACAGATACAAGGACTGGAACTGAGGAGTCTCTGACACCTTGAGACCCCTCCAAGATACACAGAGGAGCATGGAGTTATTGTAAAATGCAGGACTGGGTTCACATAATTATGTAGATTTAGCCTTAGAAAGGATTCTTTAATAAAATATAGCAAAGAGCCTCATGTATATCCAAGTCCAGACCCTGAAGGATCTACAGCAGCGGTTCTCAACCTGTGGGTCGGGACCCCATTGGGGGTCGAACGAACAAAACCGGGGGTCGCCTAAAGCCATCGGAGCCGCAATTTTATTGTGTTTTTACTGCAAGTTGCATGGTTTGGGGTCACTGCAACATGAGGAACTGTATTGCGGGGTCACAGCATTAGAAAGTTTGAGAACCACTGATCTACATGATCTTGAGGAACATCTAATGAAGAAGTGAAATAGCCATGGAGGAAGACCTAGACATAGCGTCCAGCTCTAACACCTTCACATCCCTACAACATGTATTCACCATTTGGCAAGTTATGTGTAGAAGAAAACATCTCATTTCCATATGTGATTGGATTGTATAAGTTCCTAGATTTTGAGTCATGGTTGCAACCTATGCTCTATGGTGTCTACCATGTATGACCAATTATGATGTCCTGTTGGGTTCTTGCTTGTGCCATTTCCCAACTGTGATAATGTCTATTCCTTGGTGTCCAGGTGCTCCGTTCCCTTGGTTGTGCTCATACATTAGATGAATAATTACCAACACCATTGATTTTGCCAGGACTAGTTGACCATCAATATATATAGCAGTGTCCCGAATCTTACTCAACAGTAGATTGTCGACAAAGGAAGATTGGGTTATTGGATTTCAACAAGCCCAATCTGACCCAAGCTCATTACCCTCTTCCCATTCAGACCACATGCACACTCAACCAAGATCCTATGAAACTCACATAGCTACACCATCAAGGAAGATCCAGCGTCTTTTGATGACCTGGTGTCCATATAAGTTTGGAGAGTTATGGCCATAGGAACGAGTCTAAAATCTTGGACTAAGAGTGCCATCAAACCTAGACGGATGCCTTGGTTTACTCAGGGTTGCACCAGCCAGAAGACAAGTTGAGCCTCTTGCCTCAGACAGCACCAGATTCAGCAAGATGGGGGGCAGCATCAGAGGCATGGTAATCTGCTACAAAGCAGGACCTACCACTTGTGTCTCTTCACACCTGATATCATCACGGGGGTGCGAGACACTGCATGAACCCATTTACTAAAAAAAAAATATGACCTGATACATTACTGAAAAGGCGCCGTTCTATAGATCTCCTCAGGATGCAGGGAGTTTAGTTTCAACCCTGGGCGTAATGGGTAATCCCCCCTCATCCCTTGAGTGACGACGACCTATCTGTCTGACCTTTACTCCTCGTGAAAGAAGGGGAGTCCTCTACAAGGTTATACTGTCCATGATATGCAAATTAGCTCTCCACCAGATGGAAGAAAACGTAATCAATGTCCGACCCTTTAAAAAGCCAGTAACAGGAATTGTATGGCGTGACTCGGAAGCGTCACATGACCCTGGACCGCCGAGTATTATCACATATGGAGTCAGCTATGGATTATATATAGTCTTTAGGTCGCACTTACGGACACATTCGTCATTGCTCTCATAGTAACCCTGGCAGCAGCGGTGCCTCTTCCTGTAGTCAATCTTCACTCCATGCCGGTACGCTGTGCGGTACATGATTCTGAAGGGAGACATCAAGAGACAGTAGTCATCATTTCTCCTGAAATACTCTGTGCTGCTGGAGAACTTTCTCTCATCTGTCTGTCCACCCCTCATACCATGACAGAGATGCTGTTATATGCAACCATTTCTTTATCACCTTCATCCCCAGGATACTGCTAACCTATATACATTCCTCTCCTGAAATACTCTGTGCTGCTGGAGTCTTAAAGCCCATTCACTATCCATCTTTATTAAGAGTTATATTCAGTCCAGGCCTGATGGAAATATCAACAAAAATGGACAAACTATTGCCAACCACAAACCAGCCCCAACCCCCCTTCCTGAAATACTCTGTGCTGCTGGAAAATGATATTCCTTCCACTATTTATACATCTCATAATATGATACTCCTCTGTCACTCTCAGTTCCATCCTTATTGGGCTGAAATGGACAGCATCTCCTCCTAAAATACTCTGCGCTGCTGTTATCCTTTCCATTATCAGTTGAAATGAATGAAAACCAGATGTGAGCGTGTAATAATCGGAGGACGTAGGAGTGTTTTATATACATGGACGGATCACGTAGATTTATATGGTTAATCCTGATGGCGACATATAATAAATCCCATCAGCCTCACACATTCCTGCGCCGCTATATACAGGGGAACCTGCCAGATGTGCCGGAATGGGGGGGTATTTATCATTAGGCGGTTCCTTGGGACAGTCCTATGTCTATTTTTTGAGCCTCGATGCCCATCAGATTTATTATAGTGTCTTTTTTTTCTCAAAAAGTCCCAAATAAGTCTCAAAATGCATAAAAAGTCCCAGCACATAGACCAGCAGGGACTGGAGGGACAATGAGACTTTTCTGCAGAAGTCCCAAGTGATGACTCTGACTTTGGCTTTGCTCGGTGTTGCACTCGCAGTAGTTCTATGTTTAGGCCAGAATTATGAAGAGGTGTATATAGTCCTCTGAGACTTTTTAGCAGTGAAGAGTCTCAAAAACCCTCAATGAGACTACTTTGAGACTTTTTTTTACACCAAAAGAAGCCCAGGAAAACTAATGATAAATAACCCCCACTGTATCTAAGCGTCTCAAGTGTGACACCGTTTATTGTGTCTTATTGTATCATACCTGATACTGTATGCAGAGCAGCTGTATCTAATGCTCTCATGTGTGATACTGTCTGCTGAGAGGATGTATCTAATGCTCTCATGTGTGATACTGTCTGCTGAGCTGGTGTATCTAATGCTCAGATGTGTGGTACTGTATGTAGAGCCTCTTATGAGTGGTACTATTTGCAGAGCTGGTGTATCTAAGCCTCTCACGTGTGATACTGTCTACAATAACTAGTGTACCTAAACCTCTCATGATACCGTCTGCTGAACTGCTGTATCTAAGCCCCTCAAGCCTCTCATTGTTGATAATGTCAGCTGAACAAGTGTGTTTAAGCCACCCACGTGTGATACGGTCTGCTGAGCTGGCGTATCTGAGCCCCAGATGTGTAATACCGTTTGCAGAGATGGTGTATCTAAGTCTCCCATGTGTGATACTGTCTGCTGAGCTGGTTTATCTAAGCTTCTTAAGCGTGATACTGTCTGCTGAACTAGTGTTTCTAATCCTCTCATGTGTGATACTGTCTTGGGAACCGGTGTATCTAATCCTCAGATGTGTGGTACTGTCTACTAAGCTGGGGCATCTAAGCCTCAAGGGCGTTATTAAAGGAAGTAAATCCTCTCTGATATGTATCTAACACTCAGTTTACAAAGCTGGTATGTATCTAATCCTCTCATGTGTGATACTGTCTTGGGAACCGGTGTATCTAATCCTCAGATGTGTGGTACTGTCTACTAAGCTGGTGCATCTAAGCCTCAAGGGCGTTATTAAAGGAGGTATATCCTCTCTGATATGTATCTAACACTCAGTTTACAAAGCTGGTATGTATCTAAGCCTCTCATGTGTGATTCTGTCTTATGCGATTGTGGATCTAAGCCTCAGTTGTGTGATACTGTTTGCTAAGTTTGTGTATCTAAACTTTTCATATTTGATACTGTCTGAGAAACTTGTGTATCTAAGCCTCTCATATTGTGATGTCGTCTAATAAAATGGTGGTTCTAAGTTTCAGTTATGTGATACTGCCTGCCGAGTTTGTGTATCTAAACTTTTCATGTTGGATACTGCTTAATAGAATGGTCAATCTAAGTTTCAGATGTGTGATACTGTCCGAGGAGTTTGTGTATCTAAAATTTTCTTGTTAGATACTGTCTGATAAACTTGTGTGCGTAAGCCTATTATGTGTGACACTGTCTAATTTGATGGTGTATCTAAGTATTGCATGTGCATATCAGGAGGTAAATTCTCTCTGATATGTATCTAACACTCAGTTTACAGAGCTGGTATGTATCTAAGTCTCTCATGTTTAATTCTGTTTTATGCGATTGTGGATCTAAGCCTCAGTTGTGTGATACTGTCTGCTGGGTTTGTGTATCTAAACTTCCCAGGTGTGATACTGTCGGTTTCTATGTGTGATTCCATTTACTCAGTTGATGTATCTAAGCTCACTATGTCTGACACTGATTGGATGATGCTACTACACATGTGATAGGTGTGGATTCAGCCAATCCTGTTTCTCAGGACAGAGACCCCTCTACATAGAAGCAGGGGTCAGTGATCGGACATGGCGGACCCCCTATAGTCGAAGAATATGGAACAGGATCCCCCCCTTGTCTTGATCTGCAGGGGTCCTAGTGACCAGCCCCTCTCGTGTAGCCATGGGGGTCACTTACTTTGGAGGAGTGCAAGCCTTGAAGTAACTCCACATAGTGTCACAGGTGTCAGGAGACGATTGGCTGTACGGGTGGGCATAGGATTCCTTCACGGCCGTCGTATAGCTGTTAAAGACAATGGCAGATTATTGTTTATCTGGACTCATTTAAAGGGATAGTGTCATCTATGTCCCCACCATATCCATTATATACTCATATCATTGTTACATATGAAAAAGTTTTTAACATTTCTATAAAATTTATCATTGTGGATTTATAGCCCTTCAGAATTTAGTTCGTTCATTATGGGTGGCGCTGTTGCATCAGAGTCTGTGGCAAAATCTAAATTTTTTACAGTGGTGAGTGGTAGTATTGCAAGTCAGTAAAAGAAGATTTTAAAGGGAAAAAAATGATCAGGGGGGTCAAATGGGATTTTTAAAGTTACAGACGCGGCTAAGTGCCGGATACAGGAAGGTGACGGGGGCCAGCTGTTTCCTCTCCAGGCAGTGATAGCCCTTGGCTTATTAGATCTATAGACTGTGTACAACACATAAAGAGAACTGGGGTAACCCCGACTCCTTGCATCTTACCTCTCCCAATAGCTGCAGACATTAGGACCATTGACTTTAAGGGATGTTCCAGTCTGGATATTCACCAACCACAGTAGCCCTGGTATCATGGAGGGCAGCCCCGGCAGCTTCATCCTGGAAAATAATAAAAGTGGGATATATTTCACATGAAAGTGTCTCATACATGTTCCATATCCAAATACATAGCATGGAGCGACCACCAATCAGCTAGGAGGCGCTGTGTAAACACAGGAAACCAGTCGATGGAAAACAGGAAGTGGATCGTACAGAGGATGTTTTGTCGCTGAAGACAACCGTGTTTGGGCAGATGGAACAATTGGCATCCAGTCAGAAATCTAACAAGACAAGCCACGCCGAAGAGCCACACAAATATTACAGCATCAACATCACATGTCCGCCCCTTTAAAGCTGCACTAATGAAACCTCCTTTAATTTTATTATAGCCGCCGTTTTCCCACGCTGCTTCGCTCAATAAAATTACCGAGCACCATATGAAGAGGTGTTTGCGTTGCTATATTCACAGATAAACGTGGGCTGTCATGTGGACGTTACATTGTGAGTGTAAGAATGCATTTATCATGCGATCGCCGCTGATCCCCCCCCCCCCCAAAATCAATTTGGCGTTAGCCTTTTTAAAATCAGTACCGTCATTCAAAAGATACAGCCCACATTTATATGTCCTGTTAGTTCTTGCTAGTCAAGTGGGCGGTGACTTTTTATATTCATACAAAACACAAAGAAATGAAAGGGGAACCGCCCCCTTGGCTAATATGAAATGATACACATTAAAATAAGTGTTTGAACACTTCACATCTAATCCACAGTGGAAAAGAAATAAAACCATAGATGTCCATAGATTTAAGGAAACCTACCATCACATCCTTTACAAATGACATGAAGAGGCTACTAGGGTATGGAGTGGCCATGCCGTGGAGCAGAAGATAGGGTAGAAAGGCTACAAAGAGGCTCCACGGCACGACTACCTCACACACCAGTAGCCTCCTCATGTAATTTTGATATATACAAGATAAACTTTTCATCAAGATATCGGCCAATCAAGATTTTGAAATAAAAAGTAAAGGAATCTCCGTGATGGTAGGTTTCCTTCAAGTTATATGTGATGATGAGAAATCACACAGGCAAAAAGTATTAAACACATGAAGAAAGAGAGGTGCAAAAAGCCATAGAAGTCAAGACACCAGCTAAATTCTGTCAGTAATTAGGAAGCAAAAACTATTTTATGTATTGTACAGGATTTTCAAATCATAAAATGAATAACTAATTCTATTATATCTCTATCCAATCACAAGAGGAGGGGTTCGGCAAGGACCACCCCTCACAATCAGCCTAAGGCATAACTTTATTTATCAGTAATTTAGAGTTTATCCAGACCCTTATTTATAGACATCAATTAAGCACAAAAAAACCCCCAAAAAGAGTCAAATGAGCCTGTGCTTTCTGCCCAATAATCATCCCGCAGATGAAATAAACGTAATGTGCCTGGAGGCGTCTTATAAAATCGTGTTTCCCAGGCAAAATTCAAAGCCTATGAATGGGTTTAATAAAATCCTCGGGATCTTGATTTACTTAAAGGCCCATTAGAATTTTTTTTTATTCCCTTCACAAACTGATCCCAGAATTTGGCAGAGGTTTTGGAGATGATTAAGTTTGACGAGAGATTGTTTGTCTGTGACCTGGAACGTATGAATCTTGGATGCAGCGACCACCCAGAGCAGCAATCACTAATTCCCGCACGCCACCCCCAAAATAAAACAGCGCCGATACTTCAGTCCCCAGGACAATAGAAGGTGGGAGGCAGTCAGGGGGTCTTTGGGTTGGGAAAAGAATTCTGGGCTTGGTTCATGCATGCAGTTTTTTTTCACATGTGTTGGATCTGTGCCTACAGCTTACAGAGGTATAGCGAGGAGCGGCCGCAGGACAGAGCGGGGGCGGACAGCAGGACTATCAGATGCTGTGATATCCAAAGCTGCTGAGCCTGCAGATTTCTCTGCTGCATCCTGAATTGTAACCCTTGTCTGACTTCCCCTGCTTGTTTACTGACAACATATATCTGAGATCAAATGTGTATGTGCACACCAACACATAGAGCCAAACACACAGAACACCCAGGCTATACACTATAACTACTGTAGTACTGCCCCCTATGTACAAGAATATAACTACTATAATACTGCTCCCTATGTACAGGAATATAACTACTATAATACTGCCCCCTATGTACAAGAATATAACTACTATAATACTGCCCCGATGTACAAGAATATAACTACTATAATACTGCCCCCTATGTACAGGAATATAACTACTATAATACTGCTCCCTATGTACAAGAATATAACTACTATAATACTGCCCCCTATGTACAAGAATATATCTACTATAATACTGCCCCCTATGTACAAGAATATAACTACTATAATACTGCCCTCTATGTACAGGAATATAACTACTATAATACTGCTCCCTATGTACAGGAATATAACTACTATAATACTGCCCTCTATGTACAAGAATATAACTACTATAATACTGTTCCCTATGTACAAGAATATAACTACTATAATACTGCCCCCTATGTACAAGAATATAACTACTATAATACTGCCCCTATGTACAAGAATATAACTACTATAATACAACCCCCTATGTACAAGAATATAACTATTATAATACTGCTCCCTATGTACAAGAATATAACTACTATAATACTGCCCCCTATGTACAAGAATATATCTACTATAATACTGCCCCCTATGTACAAGAATATAACTACTATAATACTGCCCCTATGTACAGGAATATAACTACTATAATACTGCCCCTATGTACAGGAATATAACTACTATAATACTGTTCCCTATGTACAAGAATATAACTACTATAATACTGCCCCCTATGTACAAGAATATAACTACTATAATACTGCCCCCTATGTACAGGAATATAACTACTATAATACTGCCCCCTATGTACAGGAATATAACTACTATAATACTGCTCCCTATGTACAGGAATATAACTACTATAATACTGCCCCCTATGTACAGGAATATAACTACTATAATACTGCCCCTATGTACAGGAATATAACTACTATAATACTGCCCCCTATGTACAGGAATATAACTACTATAATACTGCCCCCTATGTACAGGAATATAACTACTATAATACTGCCCCTATGTACAGGAATATAACTACTATAATACTGCCCCCTATGTACAGGAATATAACTACTATAATACTGCCCCTATGTACAGGAATATAACTACTATAATACTGCCCTCTATGTACAAGAATATAACTACTATAATACTGCCCCCTATGTACAGGAATATAACTACTATAATACTGCCCCCTATGTACAAGAATATAACTACTATAATACTGCCCCCTATGTACAGGAATATAACTACTATAATACTGCCCTCTATGTACAGGAATATAACTACTATAATACTGCCCCCTATGTAGAAGACTATAACTACTATAATAATAGAAGTGTATAGATGTTGACCTCCATCCATCCTTTCCACCTTAGGATGACACTGATGTCCCACACCTTCTCCATCCCCCAGTCCTCCAGTCACATTACATTCTCCACAATGTACAGAGATCTGGCTTCTCCCATAATGTGCCATTGTTCCTTTGTTCCGTGTATCCCTTGATTCTCTTGCTGCAGTCCATAAAAGTGTCGATGATTGGGTCACACCTCATTATAATAGCAGATTATAAAGAGACACATCCGTTGCGAGAGCACTGGAAAGAACGAGTGTGAACCATCAAAATGGAGTCACGGAAAGTTTTCATCCACAGCCGGATTCTTTTCTACAGTTTTGGCTGGATCTCCGCCTCGCTCTGTGACAGATTGTTTTGGAGGAAAGTAGGACATTATGTGGGAAAGAAAAAACAGTGGACACAGAATGGAAATGTCTGTACAATAGAACAGGTAGAACATGGCTCATCAGCATATCATTCTATTCATCTAGTCCACCAGTGGTGAAGCTCTGGAGATGTTTCTACTCAATGGACATTTTTCTGATCCTGTTGAAAACCTCTACAATAAGTTTTCGAAATCCACCAGGCTCCTTTAAAGTCTACTTACTGTTGTTATGACATCCTAGGTGGCACCCTATGACAATCGATGATGATGACATGAAATATCTGGATTTCAATTGTCAAGAGTGGCCACTAGATGAGCACCCAGGCTATAATAGCATGGTTGGAACATTGGGGCACATTTACGTACCCGGTCCAGTCCCAATCCATGTGTTGTCAGATGAGGATTCGGGTCTGCCGGGATACACTAAGGTCGTGCGCCCGATATCCAGCAGGTGTCGCTGCTGCGCCGAGGTCCGCCGGAGTTCACCTTCTTCTTCCCGATGCATGTAAGTGCGTGATCTTGCGACACAAATCGTTTTTTAAATTCCGTGTTTTTTCCGAATCCGTCAGGATGTCCGACGGCCACGCACCAGATTTCTGTCATGTGATTGCGTCACAATCTGATCACCTTCGCCAAAATCCCAGGGCAATTCAGAGCAAAACGGAAATATTTGGGAAACCCTTAGTAAATGAGCCCCAATGTGTTCATGTTCCACCACAATAAAGGGGCTGCTCTTCATTTTGGTGCCGTAGTTGGTCCTTTTATTACATAACACTGAATAAGTATAAAGATCTTTCTAGGCCTCAGTAAGTTTGAATGACTAAGAGGAAGTGGTGGGTCCCATTAGGGGGCCATGAAGATGCCTATATGGGGCTACCACCACTGATATATAGATATTGGTTGAATTCATATATAAATATTGTGGATAATATTGCTCTTTAAGATTCACCAATCATCTGTAACACATGGACTATGTCAGATATCCATCAGCGATTAGGGGGATATCTGCCAAAGCAATGTTTGACATGAGCGCTGGTCATGCTGGAAGGTTGTGAGTGTGAAGGAGTAGTTCTGGATTTCATTACAGTTTCTGAATGAAGAACGTTCCCCCTCGCTGCTCCCTCGTTTTGTGCAGGAAATAAACTCTTTCAGGATTTTATTACAGCTACTTCTACTGTGGGAATCAACTCGCGGGTTTGAATCATATTATGTCACCCTAACTCAAATCTACGTCTCCGGCACCAGATGGGCAACGTCTGCCATTGACTTTAGGATTTGTAAAGATATTTGGCTCATTTACTAAGGGTCCGAATCGCGCACTTTCGTTGGGTTTCCCGATGATTTCCGATTTGCGCCAAATTGCCCCGGGATTTTGGCGGATGCAATTGGATTTTGGCGCATCGGCGTCGGCTTTCACGCGACAGAAATCGGTGGCAAAACCCGATGGATTCAGAAAAAACGCGGAATTTAAAAAAGAATTTGTGTCGCTTGCACTTACATGCACCGGGAAGAAGCAGGTGAACTCCGGCGGACCTGGGCACAGCAGCGACACCTGGTGGATATCGGGCGCACGATCTTAGTGAATCCCGGCAGACCCGAATCCTCGTCGGAGAACGCACCGCTGGATCGCGAGTGGACCGGGTAAGTAAATCTGCCCCATTGTGCATTTTGGATGTCTTGTAAACGTTTTTAAATGGGGGTCACTGCCCTTAGCCACAACCAGATTGGGTTATCTGGTTCCTCAGGTGTCTTTAGGTATTGCTGCAAACACAAACACCCAATGCATTCGTATTGGGAGCAGCCCATGTTCTACGTGTGTTGAAAGCTATCATAAAATGAGATCTTTGAGACCTGATCATTTTTGGACCTACAGTCAACCTTGATTACAATGGACAGTGGTGGTTCCAAAAGAACTTGATCCAAGATAGTTGAAATGTTCTTTAAAGCCGTCACAACAGGAGATGCACTAAAGGTGCATAATCTTTGACCTATAGCTATTCCTCCCAGTTACTTCAAATATGGACCAAACATACATGTGTTTTCAATAATGAAAACATTTGGAGACACCTCTGGTGATGACTCATCTCACTTGAAAACAAAATGTTCAGGATATTGAAATACATCAGTGAGACATCTTCATGCACATCTGATGGTTGGCTGATCTCACCAATGTTGGCAAATCCGTGGATGGATAAAGGTATCCATTCACATATTCAGTAGTATCCCAACCCAACACTTTGACCAAAACTGGCCAACAAGTTAAAGTATATGCGACTGTCAAGGCTGGTGGTAACTATCAGATAAAAAGAAGGGTTGGGCTTTTTTCCATTCAACATGACCAAAGATAAGCCACCTCAAGTATCATATGGCAGCTATTCCTGATCATTTCTTCTGAACCTCAACATTCAACATCTAGCCATGTCTATACTCTTTCCATAGACTTCAAGACTCCCAACGAGACTGTGACTTCATTTATCGAATTGACTGTTCTCCACAGAGCTCATCACTCATGGTCTCCAACGCTGGAGTCTCATACACTCATTGCCTCAAGCAGAATGGCCATAAGAGAACAGCAACCAGATGTTTGGTGTAGGAGGTGATGATTCAGCATATCGAGAGGTTAATTAATAGATTCTGGGCAGTTATTAGACTTATGAGACTCTCTACGAAAAAAAATCATATTTGGCGGCCAGCAACACATGGAGGATGTTAATGGACTTGCAGTCATTGGGTCTTCATGCCAGGGGCAGAGAGCATGCAGAGGAGGTCAAGGCCTTTAGCCTTCATGTTTTGGATTGTATGATATGATCACTGTCTGTGTCTGGTCTCCTGTAGTCACACTTATTAATTTTCATTTTTAGCATCATAGTCATTGATGTTTCCTTCACATTTGCTGACCCTCCCTGTTCTGTACAGTCATGATGAACTTTCTGAAACCACAAGAGACCAAAGCATCTGCTCCAGCTCCTGGAAGATTGCGAGTAATGCAAGAAATAGTTGTATCCAAGGTCATTTTTCATGTACAAATAAGTGATAATGAAACCACAGCTTGGGCACGGGACCATACATGGTCAGTGTTGGTATTAGAGGAGAACTCCTTCCTATTTGAATGTCTAGATGCTATGACAACACTGCTGTCTATGTTCCTCGTAGGTTTGTGTCAACAGAATGTCATAATACTCTACTAAACGATGGGAACATTGATAGGTGCCTTTCTCATGACTACACTATCCCACCAGGAATCAAAGATGTAAGCGTTGTCTATAGGAAACTTTCTAAAACTTGGAATTTACATGGGTTCCCTACCCACACTAATCAAACTAATGGAAACTGAGGTTTAGACTAGCAATGTAAACAGGGAATATGGAGGAAAGCCACCACATACCAGGGACTAGGAAAATGAATACTTAGGCACCAAGAAGAAGGACAGTGAACCACTAGGTGATAGAACGGACCACCAATGACTGAGGCAATTAACAACTAGACAACTGCGATAAATGCACTGGTTTTGTATACTAAACCTCTAAAACATTAGACAATAAGTACTGGAGTACCCAACCACTAGACACCAGGGAATAGGGCATTGAATCACTTAACAGCAGTTACTACAGCACTGAACCACTAGATACCAAGGACAAGAGCAATAAGCCTCTAGACACCAGGCATAAGTGCAAGAAGAACTAGACTCTAGGTACCAAAGCCTATACCACTAGACACCAGGGACTAAAGCCTGTACCACTAGACACCAATGCCTAGTGCATAGACCACTAGACACAAAAAACTACATGGACCACTAGACACCAGGGACTACCAGGGACTAAACCCTTCAACACTAGACACCAATGACTAGAGCATGGACCATTAGACACCAATGACTAGAGCACATACCACTAGACACCAATGACTAGAGCACATACCACTAGACACCAATGACTAGAGCATGGACCACTAGACACCAATGACTAGAGCACGGACCACTAGACACCAATGACTAGAGCACATACCACTAGACACCAATGACTAGAGCATGGACCATTAGACACCAATGAATACAGCACGGGTAACTAGACAACAATGACTAGAGCACTGAACCACTAGACACCACGGAAAAGAGCAATAAGCCTCTAGACACCAGGCATAAGAGCATGAAGAATAAAAACTAGGTACTAAAGCCTGTTACACAAGACACTAGGGACTAAAGCATGTAGCACTAGACACCAAAGACAAGAGCAATACATCTCTAGACATCAGGAACGAGAGCAGGAAGAACTAGACACAAGGGATTAAAGCATGGACCATTAGACACCAACAACTAGAGCATGGACCACTAGACAACAATTACTAGAGCGTGGACCACTAGACATCAAGGACAAGAGCAATAAGTCTCTAGACATCAGGTACCAAGCTTGTACCACTAGACACCAAAGACTAGAGCCTGGGCCACTAAACACTAATGACTAGAGCATGGACCACTAGACACCAATGACTATATCATGGACCACTAGACACCAGGGACTAGAGCCTGGACCACTAGACACCAATGACTAGGGCATGGGCCACTAAACACCAATGACTAGGGCATGGACCACTAGACACTAATGACTAGAGCATGGACCACTAGACACTAATGACTAGAGCATGGACCACTAGACACCAATGACTAGAGCATGGACCACTAAACACCAATGACTAGAGCCTGGACCACTAGACACTAATGACTAGAGCATGGACCACTAGACACTAATGACTAGAGCATGGACCACTAGACACCAATGACTAGAGCCTGGACCACTAGACACCAATGACTAGAGCGTGGACCACTAGACACCAATGACTATATCATGGACCACTAGACACCAGGGACTAGAGCCTGGACCACTAGACACCAATGACTAGGGCATGGGCCACTAAACACCAATGACTAGGGCATGGACCACTAGACACTAATGACTAGAGCATGGACCACTAGACACTAATGACTAGAGCATGGACCACTAGACACCAATGACTAGAGCATGGACCACTAAACACCAATGACTAGAGCCTGGACCACTAGACACTAATGACTAGAGCATGGACCACTAGACACTAATGACTAGAGCATGGACCACTAGACACCAATGACTAGAGCCTGGACCACTAGACACCAATGACTAGAGCGTGGACCACTAGACACCAATGACTAGAGCATGTACCACTAGACACCAATGACTAGAGCATGGGCCACTAGACACCAATGACTAGAGCCTGGACCACTAGACACCAATGACTAGAGCATGTACCACTAGACACCAATGACTAGAGCCTGGACCACTAGACACGAATGACTAGAGCCTGGACCACTAGACACCAATGACTAGAGCGTGGACCACTTGACACTAATGACTAGAGCCTGGACCACTAGACACCAATGACTAGAGCATGGACCACTAGACACCAATGACTAGAGCCTGGACCACTAGACACCTGGGACTAAAGTCTGCACCACTAGACACCAATGAGTACAGTATTAAACTTATTATACGCCAGGACTTCAGCTTTGTCTTCTCCCATGAATCATTTCCTCCTTGATAAAATATATTTTCCCCTCTCCTTTGTTATAAAGGATCTCAGTCTAAACATGAACATTTTAGAAATTAAACAGGACTCCGACTAGAATGATATGACTGAAGAGCCATCAAAGACTCAGGTCTATAAACACACAGTGAGTAGAGCCCACCCTGCCTGAGCGGGGGCCCCGGGAGGCTTATAGGATAAGCAAGTGGGTATGTGTCAGACATATATACGGGGGAATGGGGGGCCCCTACATTTCATCCTTTGACCCCTCTCCCATAGTGAGTGGCAGCGCTCATTATATATAGCTGTGTGATATACATTACATCAAGGGGCCCCCCGACTGCCTGACAAGTTCATTGAGAAATATGCAGAGTCTAATCCTCCACTGACTACAAGGTGAAATACAAGATGTAGCCCTCAAAGGGATCCTTCAAACTTAACTGTACCATAAAAAGTTCTACACCTTGTTTTATTCCATACATTGTGCTTCACCAAGATCTCTGCTTGCTGTCAGTAAATTGGATGCCATCCCCCAGGCCCTGCTTACACAGCTCCCAGTGGTAAGACCTATGAATTGGGGTGAGCCCTCTATGGGTGGGACTCCCTTGGATTCTGTAGAACGTCTCTGATACAATTAGAAGCAGATTGTCAGTAATCATTGGCCGCACGGCTGGCTCCACTTTCTGCCCACTAGTTTCAGCTTTTTGGATGACGCTCTTGGCCTTAATCTGTAGGTTTTATCCAACTTTTATACAAAAAGAAAATAGAACAAACACTGATCCCGATAATACAGTAAATATGCGGGTCTGATGGACGACACAACTAACTCAGGATCAGTACCGGATAAGTAATGTCATGTATGTACACAGTGACTACACCAGCAGCAGAATAGTGAGTGCAGCTCTGGAGTATAATACAGGATGTAACTCAGGATCAGTACAGGATAAGTAATGTCATGTATGTACACAGTGACTGCACCAGCAGCAGAATAGTGAGTGCAGCTCTGGGGTATAATACAGGATGTAACCCAGGATCAGTACAGGATAAGTAATGTCATGTATGTACACAGTGACTGCACCAGCAGCAGAATAGTGAGTGCAGCTCTGGAGTATAATACAGGATGTAACTCAGGATCAGTACAGGATAAGTAATGTCATGTATGTACACAGTGACTGCACCAGCAGCAGAATAGTGAGTGTAGCTCTGGGGTATAATACAGGATGTAACTCAGGATCAGTACAGGATAAGTAATGTCATGTATGTGCACAGTGACTGCACCAGCAGCAGAATAGTGAGTGCAGCTCTGGTGTATAATACAGAATGTAACTCAGGATCAGTACAGGATAAGTAATGTCATGTATGTACACAGTGACTGCACCAGCAGCAGAATAGTGAGTGCAGCTCTGGAGTATAATACAGGATGTAACTCAGGATGAGTACAGGATAAGTAATGTCATGTATGTACACAGTGACTGCACCAGCAGCAGAATAGTGAGTGCAGCTCTGGAGTATAATACAGGATGTAACTCAGGATCAGTACAGGATAAGTAATGTCATGTATGTACACAGTGACTGCACCAGCAGCAGAATAGTGAGTGCAGCTCTGGGGTATAATACAGGATGTAACTCAGGATCAGTACAGGATAAGTAATGTCATGTATGTACACAGTGACTGCACCAGCAGCAGAATAGTGAGTGCAGCTCTGGAGTATAATACAGGATGTAACTCAGGATCAGTACAGGATAAGTAATGTCATGTATGTACACAGTGACTGCACCAGCAGCAGAATAGTGAGTGCAGCTCTGGGGTATAATACAGGATGTAACTCGGGATCAGTGCAGGATAAGTAAAATTTAAAAAATGATGCAACATATATTTACTAAGAAACTAATGAATATTATAGAATTTTTTCTGTATTTATTTGTATTATGCCTGTAGTATAATAAGCAGTGACCTTTGTATATGCATTTCTGTGTTTCTATTTGTAGTTATGGTTTGTTTCTCTATATTCACATGAAGGATATGACGTAATTGCTACAGGTGTAATGTATTCTGAACTCCGCCATGAGTAAGGAACTTTTCTGAAACGCGTGGGCGTTTTTTATTCTGGATATCGGGAAAACAAAGAAAATTAAGTAACATCATGTTTGTACACAGTGGGGCAAATTTACTAACGACCTTGCGCCAGTTTCAAAAGTTTCCAGATTCTTGAAGAAAGGGCCCCACAAATCCTGAACCTGGCACCCCCTGCACACTACACAGGCACTGTGCAGTTACCTGTGTAGTGTGCAGGAGGCGCCAGATTTAGGATTTCTGGCGCCCGTTCTTCATGAATCTGGTTCCCCCTTGCACTGTCCCGACAGAGTGCACCAACCTTTTTTTTGGTGCACCTTTAACTTGGGGCGTGCAACACATTTCTGTTATAAATGTGGCGCACATTGTCACATGATGACTAGTGCAGCCGCAACACAAAAGGTTTGTGTGTTACACAAATGTGGCACTGACCCTTCTTAAAGGGCTTCTACCACCAGGATGAAGGATTGTGAACCAAGCACACCTACATGTTTGTGTGTGCCCCCTCTGGCAGGATCTCCACTCCTTATAGCTTCTTATGACCTTGTTTTTTAAAATTTATGCAAATGAGCTTGAACCTATGGAGCCCAGAGCCCCTCAGGCTCATTTGCATCATTTTTAAAATCTTTTAAAAATAAAACAAAATCCTTAGAAACTAAAAGAAGAGTAGAACCTGCCAGAGAGGGCACATACCTGTATGTCGGTGTGCTTGGTTTACAATCCTTCATCCTGGTGGTAGATTTCTTTAAATACATGTGCAAGCAGTTTGCACTGAAAAGATTGTGCAAAGTGAGACAGAAAACTGGAGCACGGACGTTAGTAAATAAGGGCCTGTGACTGCACCAGCAGAATAGTGAATAACTCTCTCATTACTCTCCTAATGACAGCCCAGTGACAGGCAGACCCTTACAGTATATACACATCCTATAGCAGCCTCTATGTCTATATTTATGGCTGCTGGAGATGGTAATCTCTGTACTGAGTGATAGAATTCAGATGAGGAGAATTGTCCGCAGATCTGCCAAAAGGCGTGGAGCGTGTGGGAGTAGATTGACCGGTCCCCAAGGCCTTGGATAATATCACAATCTGGTTTTCATTGGGCCGGATCCCTTGTTAGCTGGAATGCTGAGCGCACACTGTTACGCCATATGTTGTATGTTCTGTATCAGGACCGCGGGCAGATGGCACATCTCACATCTGTGCCCTGTCATGTAACCAGGTGTATCCATCCTAGAAATTGTCATTTCCTGAAAAACTCTGTGCTGCTGTGGACCTAGCACCAGTCTTATCTGTGTCCTCCTCATGACATGTTACTACCTCTGGCACACGCTACTCTGTCCTTACTAGCTGAAGTGATCCCATATGTGATAACCACAGCTCAACCCCTCTAAAGTGACTAGGATTGAGATGCAGTACCACACACAACCTGCGTAAAGACGTGGCGCTGTTTTTTTTTCAGAAACAAAAAACTCAACTTTTGTCTACTCCAAGGCCACCCCTTTAAATAAAACATATCCTAAATATGACTTGGATACATGGATCACACATGAGAAACGTAGATATACTAGCTTGCTATAGAGTACCACACAATAAACACAAAAGAAACATAAATGAACCAGACTATTAGATAATATCACACATAATGGGGGTCATTTACTAAGGGCCCGATTCACGTTTTCCCGACGTGTTACCCGAATATTTCCGATTTGCGCCGATTGTACCTGAATTGCCCCGGGTTTTTGGCGCCCAATGGGGCAGATTTACTTACCCGGCCCGTTCGCGATCCAGCGGCGCGTTCTCTGCGCTGGATTCGGGTCCGGCCGGGATTCATCAATGCAGTTCCTCCGACGTCCACCAGGTGGCGCCGCTGCGCTGAAGTCCGCTGGAATGCCTCGAAATACACCGGCCTATCCAGGATGAAGGTGAGTGAAATTTTCGCGACACAATTTTTTTTTTAAATGCGGCGTTTTTTTCCGAATCCGTCGGGTTTTCGCTCGGACACGCCCCACGATTTCTGTCGCGCACATACCGGCGCCGATGCGCCACAATCCGATTGCGTGCGCCAAAAACCCGGGGCAATTCAGGTACAATCGGCGCAAATCGGAAATATTTGGGTAACACGTCGGGAAAACGCGAATCGGGCCCTTAGTAAATGACCCCCAATATTCTTATGACTTGCTTATGCACACCAGCACAGTAGATTGGCTCAGATAATGAACACTTATTATTTTCCGGCACATTTCTCACCCTCTACGGATTTCTCAGATACGATCAGGGCTCCTGCGGGGCATTCCTGTGTACTAGGAGGAAATTTTCATCTTCATAAGAAAAGCAGGAAACTGTCTGACTAGTTTTCTTTGGGGGGGGGGGATGTATAGAAAGTTTTGGGCTCTGAGATGCGGGAAGGAAAGGGAAGCGATCAGGTGGTACTACACACGGCAATGCATTAATCACCGGAAAGGAAGATTGGCACCAGCTCCCCCATCTCAGATACGAAGGGCATGGTGACCTTCCAGCTCTACTAAAAGCTGTGACTATGCGGTATGGCTCACGTGGTTGGAGCTCCCCTTTAAACAGAACTTCTCAGTAGCTTTTGAGCCCTGTAAATAGCACGACTTTATACAGCTAGGATTCAGGGTCCCATACCTTTATACCGATACTGTATTGGTGGCCCTGTTCTTGGCATAGAGAAGTCGAGGTCAGTTCACTTAGCTGTGGACGCTCTGAATATCAAGCGCATGCGCAGTAAAGCTAACCTCAGTTTTACTACACACAGAGGGGCATTTTTTAATTTGCACGCAGGGTGGCGCTGATATCGTGCTATAGAATACAGTAGGATGTAAGTTTGTGGCGCAAAGGGATTAATAAATTGGCACACGGACTAAAAGGTTTAGAACACCATAGACTTGATTTTAGCTGCTCTCTTTTTGCACCACAAATTGCGCAAAAAACGAGTCGGAAAAATAGAAGCGAAAATAGAAACTCTTGGATTCACAACTGGCGGCAAAACTTTGTGCCCAAAGAATGAACAAGTCGAGAATGTTGGAAAACACCTACATTGTGGCATAGACACTTCATAAATTCTAGCGCAAGAGGCGTAGAAAGGGAAAAAAAAAAACACCGCCCCAACTCTTTTTACCTATCCTGTATTGTTGGCTGTGTTCTTGGTAGAGAAAAGCAGGGTCAGTATACTTAGCTTCACTGTGCGCTCCTTGTATATTGGGTGCATTCGCAGCGAAGCAGGTTTACTAACCTAAGCTTTACTAAACACACAGTAGGGCAAATTTACTTACCCGCGATTCACTAAGATCGTAAGTCCGATTTCCTGCTGGTGTCGCTGCTGTGCCGAGGTCCGTCGGAGTTCACATTCTTCTTCCTGGTGCATGTGAGTGCTTGATCTTGCGACACATTTCGTTTTTCGAATTCCGCGGTTTTTCCGAATCCATTGCGTTGTCCGACGGCCACGACCCCTGATTTATGTGACGTGCAAGCTGACGCCGATGCGCCACAATCTGATCACGTGTGCCAAAAACCTGGGGCAATTCAGGGCAAAATGGCGCAAAACGGAAATATTCGGGAAAACCCGACGGAATGCCGTTCCTTGGACCCTTAGTAAATGTTCCCCAGTGACTCCATACAGTTGGGGTTTAGGGTGCTAAACCTTTATACCCTACCTGTGTTGGTGGCTACATTGTCAAGACTTGAGGTGGTAAGGCTGGAGGTGATTCCTGACTTGAGTCCACTAGGTCCATCGCATGCGCACTGCACATTGTGAAGCGGAGGTCACTGTGCATGCATCCGAGATACTGACCATGGCTGCTCTTTGCCGAAAAAAGCAGCAATGGAGATGGGTAAGGATACAATATGTACAGTGCACATGTGGCAGAGGTTTTTCTCCACTAAACTACTAGTCCCTTCAGGTAGGGGATGAAATGCCCTTTCTAGAATGTTCTCTTTATATGAAATCTCCCCCAAAGTCAGGCAAATATGACTCTTCTCATCCCATTTTCACATGAAATGAATCAAGTTTAGTGGTTCCAGGGGTAGCGACAATTCATAAGCTTTGGTTCTATAGCATTTAGAAACATGCTTTTTGTGTCATATTAAAAATAAGATCTTTCAGATCCCATCAAGGTTCTGTGAGCTACAGATAGTTAAAAAAAATAGGTGGGAACTATGGGGCAGATTTATGGGGCAACCAATTACAGCTCCCCTTTAAAATATTCATGAGCACTGATAAAATGAAAGCTGAGCTGTAATTGGTTCCATGGGCAACTAAGCACATTCTTACTCTTAGCTTGATAAATCTGCCCCTAAATTTTTTATCTGCAGCTTACATTTTCAACTACATGTTTAGCTGTCTGTAACTCTGGTTCTGTAGCTAGCAAAGTCATACAATTCTTATCTTTAATTTATACACAAATAGCGCGTTTGTAGGTACTGTGTAACAGAACTTAGGGGCATCTAAAGTGACACTCTGCCTGCAACCGCTAAACTTGACTCATCGTATGTAAAATTAGCTGAGACGAGTCATATTTGTCTGACTTTGGGGGAGATTTTGTATAGCTGTTGACAGGTTCCCTTTAAGAACATGGCCACAAACTCTGGTAGGGTAAAATGGTTTGGGACACTAGAACCCAGCTGTAAGAATGTATTCCGAAAGTTTTGGGAACCCAAACCTACTGATAGGTTCCCTTTGAATATACTGTCACAATCTGTATTGGGTAAACAGAAAGCATAGTAAATGGAATCCTTGCACATGTATGGGAATAGATACTTGATGGTTACAATACATTTTAGATGGCCCTGTACACTTGGTGGTTTCTGATCACTCCTGGTGTGAAGCTACTAGAACATGGTGGTGTTATCCAAAATTTTGATGATCTATCTATAGTTTAAGTCATTAACATAAGATAGATGGGGGTCTGACAATGATCAGTTTATACTGGTGCAGAAGAAGGAACAAAGAAAGAACAGTGTCAGACTGACCTCACATCAATGACCTGTCCTATGGATCTCCTGTTATATATTGGATGAAAAGTCAGAAGCTGCTGTTTGGTCATCTCAAAAACATACCCGATTTATCAGGCTCCCCTGGTGCAACATGTGGCTTCAACCACTTCCGAAATATACCAATAATTCTCCTGGTTGCCATCAGCGACAGTCTACACGCCTGTTGTCAGGGACACCTCTAATAGTTTAGCTGAGACAAATAATGACTACAATCTGTAGAATATAAACTACTAGGGTGATCTTTGTGCAGACACTGAACAGGCAGGGAATGCCGGGAAGTATCTGACTCTGAAAACTGTAGAATTTTGTCACCACCTGCTTTAGTAATTCAACCAAAATATTAATTATACCATATGATATTTGGGGGGGCCCTATTTTTTGATAGTCGGGGTCCACAATCTGCACAATTAGCAAAGACCTTATAATGTTCTGTCTATTAGTATAATTAGTATACATTATATAGGCTCTATCAGTCCTATGTAAGTATGCACTGGATGCTGATGACCCCTCTCTGTATACAGGCCGAGTGTGACCCTGTATAACAGCAGGGGTCTTCTTCTTATGTGAGGGTCTCTAATAGGGAACAACATGCCTGAAATTCCTCTCAGCTGAGTAACAATGTCACGGTCTTCTCTGGCCCTGACATCAGGCTGTGCGGGCTACACCCAGAGCTCATTTCCTTCTACAGAACCTAACATGTGTTGTGTACAAGGGATTACATGATGCCACGTGACATGGTAAATCACAACTTCAAAACATTAATAGTAGACTTTGTTCTTTTGCAACCAATCAGGGCTCAGCTTTCATATTTGCAAAGCAAAGAAGGTGATGAAAAGTATGCTGGGATTGGTTGCCATGGGCAATATATATTACTGTTAGTCAGGCTTAGGGCCTACTAATGTTTATATATGAAGAAGCCATGACCCAGCATTTTATGGCAGATTATAATTGGAATAAATTGACACACAAAATCTATGGGTCTTATGTATTTGTGGATTCACATTTTTGAGGACTGTTTACGTGTTATTAGATTCAACTAACACATCCACAAAATCATCACATGACCAAGGTTAAATAGAGGCATCATTTAAGCCAGCCTCACGTTTTTGCGGAGCATGCCGTCTGAGTGATAGAAGATGTGGCGCAGACTATGTGTGATGTGTTTGTTTGCCCTGGGTCAATGGTACGCTTGATCAAGGTGGCAAGAGCAGGGACAAGGTGCAGAGAGGAACAAGGTGAGTTGGTTTTATTTTTTTCTTGCATATGCTACTGGGCGTATTACTGTGACCACTGGGGATATACCTGTGACTACTGGCTTCTAAGGGGAAGCACTGTGATTGATGGCTACTGGGGGCATCCCTGTGGCTGCTGACTATTAGGGGCATTACTATTACTGTTGGCTACTAGGGGAATTACTATGACTTCTGGCTATTAGGGGGAAACACTGTGACTGCCGGCAATTGGAGGGGGGGGGGGCACTGTGACTACTGGGGGAAGGTTCTGTGACTACTGGGGACACTACAGTGACTACTGGCTACTGTGTCTACTGGGGGCATCACTGTGACTACTGGCTACGGGGAGAAACACTGTGACTGGTGGCTACTGAGGGTAGCCCTTTGACTACTGGCTACTGGGGGTATCCCTGTGAATTCTGGCTACTAGGGGCATTACTAGGACTGCTCATTACTGGGGGTATCCCTGTGACTGCTCGCTACGAGGGGGAAACACTGTGAATGCTGGCAATTGAGGGGGGGTCACTGTGACTACTAGCTACTAAGGTCAGTTTCTGTAACTACTGCGGACATTACAGTGACTACTGGCTACTGTGTCTACTGGGATAACTGGCAACTGGGGGCAGGTGCTGCGACTCCTGGGCGGTATTGCTGGAACTACTGTCTACTGTGGGCATAGCTGTGCCATCATATTCATTCTGGTCCCTAAAAATAAGTAGGGTCAAGAAGGATAACTAACGATTCCAGTGATGGCTGCTAAACCTCACTCTGACTTTGGACTATGTAAGCGCTCCGCTTTCACAAAATCAAAATAATATAATATACCCCCCTTTTTGGGACAGCAGCCCCCATCCGGCCTCTAGCATACACGGGGTCACTATTTGCCTGCCTGGTAGACCTTAGAATGCAAATACGGTCGTACATCACACCCTGTAGTAACACAGAAAATATTGAAATCTGAAACTATTTTTTTTAACCCTGAAACAAATATTTTGTAAATATTTACAATTTTCTTCTCTATTTGTGGCTAAATTAATTTAATGTCTTAATTTTTTTTCCAGTTTCTAAAACGCAATGCATTGTGGGAGTTAATAAGCTAAGGTTTAAGATCACACGGGGACCTATTTTCTGTTTCCAGGGTCAACCAGCAGAATTTGTAATGAGTTCACGAAGTGACTGTGAAAAACAACTTAAAATATCTGTGAAAGAGCAGAAACAATAAAGCAAAGCAGTTACTCCGCTATTCAACTATTTAGGTAGATTTTAATTGTGAAATTTTTGAAAAAAGATGAAATCCCCCTTAAAAATGTTTATAACACGATGCAGTCATGTGACCATGGCAGCCAATCACATCCTCATATGTTGTCAAAAACAAATTTAAGCTCCAATCGGATTGGCTGAAGCCGAATGCACACATGTGATTGGTTGTGACAGGCCGGGCCATTGTTTTCTCTTGTGTATAGAAGAGGATGACATGTAGTAAATGGGTTATCTCTGGATTTTTGGGAGGCAGGACACACAGATGTGCCTGTGCATTGTCTTGTGTATCAGTATCGGCCAAGTGACCTGTTACCGTACTCACTTCCTTCTCTTCCATCTGCTCTTTATAATTGTGACACCATCTACAGGATGTTACAGAAGTCGGGAAATGCTCCACAATATCCATGTTAAAGGGAAAGAATTGATAAAATATATAAAATAATAAAAGGCAAAGCAACTTTAAGAGTCCTTAAAGGGATCTACAGCAAGTTTTAACCATGTAGCACTGCAGATGATGTTAGGTATTGACCCCGAAGAGATTAAAGTGTATGTTGTTAGTAGCAGCTGAACTGTGAAATATGGATTTATATTCCACAATTTTAGTTTATCCATGTGCAGTGTAGCCGTGTCCTCACAGCTCAGTTCCACAGCCCCTTCCCTTTTTGTAGTAGGATCCTGGTTAAATACTACAGCAGGGGTAGTGTGCAGAGGTGTAATGCACTGGCATATAAATGTATTTTACACAGTTCTGCTGCTACTAACCACATACACAAAACTATGATAGCCTATAACATGCCTTTCATATGTGAGCAATGTAGCAGCAATCTGCAGCAGCGCAATACAGAGATCAAAAAGCACATCCGTGTGAGGACACCCTCCCCATAATGCACTTAATAAAGCTACAATCCTGGAATATAAATGATTTTTCACAGTCCTGCTGCTACTAACAACATAAACAGAACTATAATAGGCTATCAAATGTAGTTTCATGGTCAGAACTGTTGAAAAAAATCCCCTTAAAGGGCATGTCTACTTTTGCTACTTTTGTTATTTTTGCAGCACAGCTAAACAATACATAGTAATGTGGCTTCCAATGATAATATAAATGATAGTCTGACCCTGCAGGGCGGTGTAACTCTATATGGCGGTATTTTACACTTCTGTGGGCACCTAGCTGTGCAGGGATTACCCCTTTGTATAGAATTTTATTTACTCTGGTTATTCGTGACATTGTAGACATGGCTGGAATTCCCATCCTGATGTCAGATAAGAATCTCCTGCCATCTGATGCTGCGCAGGACCAGTCTCAATACCCACATGAGGAGTGGAAACTTTCTAAGTATTTACAGTCTGTCTCCAGAGCGAGAAGATCCAGGAGCAGGATGGTGAAGATATGAGGAAGATCCCACTACCAGGCGGCCATATTGGAAGAGGCGGGAGCAGAGTCTATACTGTGTGACTATGTGACAATATGATATCTCTATGGCTGACAACAGGATAGGGCCTAACTTGCTGATGGTGGGGGTCTCAGTGATTGGACCCCAACAGATCACTAGAACTTCAACTCCATAGAGATGAATGCTGCTCCGCCCATTTAATTGGTGCTATGAGGGGTGCAACAGGTTACATTGGACACCCATTTTCGGGACCCACATGGATCAAGAGAATGGGGGTCCAATGTAACCCGTTGCAGCCCTAATAGCACCACTGAAATGGGCAGACCAGTGGGTCGCACATGTGTGGGCTGCCTAGTTCATCTCTAGGCAGTTGACGTTCTAGTGATCTGTGGGGGTCCAATCACGGAGACCCCCACCATACAGCAAGTTAGGTCCTATTCTATGGATAGGGTCCAAATTGCTTTGAAGGGAAAACCCCTTTAAAGGAAATCTACCATCAAATTTCACCATGATAAACCAGGGGCACCTACTCATAGATCCAGTCACCGTGACTGTGGTAATCTTCTTATATTTGTTATCCATGACCTCATTCCTTCTAAAATCCACTTTTATAATTATGATAATGAGGCTAAAGGGCTCTGGAGGTGTTACCAAAGCCCCTCCATGCTGGAGCTTCACTGACCATTATACTGCCCAGTAGCACTTCCTCCTCCCACTGTGCAGTGAATTTACATCACTCATACTCAGAGGGAGGGGAAAGTGCTGAGTGACCAGGGGAAGGGGAAGAGAGCGTAACAGCCTGTGAAGCTGCAGCATCTTTGGTAAGCCCCCCAGAACTCTTTTATTTGAGAAGGAAGGAGGCCATGGATAACACATATAAGAAGACCACAGTCACGGTGCCTGGATCTATCAGTAAGTGTCCCTGGTTTATCAGGATGGATTTTCATGGTAGATTTCCTCTAACCTGTAAAATGAATTCTGTAAAAAAAATTATTTATATTTTAACCATAGGGCATTCCAAAAAAACCAGCACTCACACAGTTACATGTTACAAAAATGGGGCACATTTACTAAGAACAGTGCAGTGTGTAGTATGTGCAGTGCACTGTGTAGTCTGCAGGGGGCGCCAGACTCAGGATTTCTGGTGCACGTTTTGCATGAATCTGGCGCCCCCTGCACTGCTCTGACAGAGTGCAGCTTTTATTTTTTGGTGCACCTTTAACATAGGGTGTGTGACACACTTCTGTCGGACTTGACATGTTAAATCTGGCGCAAGGTCCGACTGAGCAGCGGAGTGCCCCCTTTAGTGCAGAAACTATAGTGAGTGAGTAGGACTTCTGCCTTGCAGCACTGGGGTCCTGGGTTCGAATCCCACCCGGGTCTACGTTTGCAAAGAGTTTGTATGTTCTCTCTGTGTTTGCGTGGGTTTCCTCCGGGTCCTCCGGTTTACTCCCACACTCCAAAACATACTGTTAGGTTGATTAGATAGTGAGCCCCATTGGGGACAGGGACCAATTTGTCATGCTTTGTGAAATGATTCCAAGAAATCATTTGCTTTTGTTTCAGCACCCAGTACACTACTGTCAGGTGGGTGGTGCCTTTCTACACATGACCGCCCACTTGACAGTATGGAGCCTAATTAGCATATTGGGAGCCCAAAATTATTGCCAATGATTGATTGGGAACCATGGGAGCTAGAGAAAAAATTCCAACTGCATCAGAATGAGTGGGGGCGACTGTAATTAGAGGAGACGGGGATTGTGGATGTGGTGTAGATGAGCAGCACTCAGATCCCCCTCCTGAGGGGACACAGCACTCTCCTCACACTCCCTGCCCTCACTATCAGAGTCATATTGTGGAAATTATTAGCAGTATATAATTATCAGTGTCGGGTCGGACTTCCTGCAGTCCGCTGATACCGCGCCGGCGGCTGACGGGCCCAGAAGACGTCAGGGCCTGGTGACTGTGTATGAGGTCACGTCCCTCACGCCTCACATCTAATGTCACACGTCTGTCCCTGATAAAACGCATCGCCCCGACGTTCTCAAACATCATTTTCATCATGTCAGAGGGGTTATGGGAAATATTTAAAGCTGCCCTTCACTTATAAAGTGCTGATGGGAACCGGGTTCATGATTTTCCAAAGTAAATTAATTTTATGAGAACACTAAGAGCTTGAAGAAGATTCCAGAGCAGATAAGGAGAACTTCAAGGGAAATATGAATATTCTCCTTCCATATCCTTGTTATGGCCACAGGGGGCAGTATTATAGTAGTTATATTCTTGTACATGGGGGCAGTATTATAGTAGTTATATTCTTGTACATAGGGGGCAGTATTATAGTAGTAATATTCTTGTACATAGGGGGCAGTATTATAGCAGTTATATTCTTGTACATAGGGGCAGTATTATAGTAGTTATATTCCTGTACATAGGGGCAGTATTATAGTAGTTATATTCCTGTACATAGGGGGCAGTATTATAGTAGTTATATCCCTGTACATAGGGGGCAGTATTATAGTAATTATATTCCTGTACATAGGGGGCAGTATTATAGTAGTTATATTCTTGTACATAGGGGGCAGTATTATAGTAGTTATATTCCTGTACATAGGGGGCAGTATTATAGTAGTTATATTCTTGTACATAGGGGGCAGTATTATAGTAGTTATATTCTTGTACATAGGGGACAGTATTATAGTAGTTATATTCTTGTACATAGGGGGCAGTATTATAGTAGTTATATCCCTGTACATAGGGGGCAGTATTATAGTAGTTATATCCCTGTACATAGGGGGCAGTATTATAGTAGTTATATTCTTGTACATAGGGGGCAGTATTATAGTAGTTATATTCTTGTACATAGGGGGCAGTATTATAGTAGTTATATCCCTGTACATAGGGGGCAGTATTATAGTAGTTATATTCTTGTACATAGGGGGCAGTATTATAGTAGTTATGTCCCTGTACATAGGGGGCAGTATTATAGTAGTTATATTCCTGTACATAGGGGGCAGTATTATAGTAGTTATATTCTTGTACATAGGGGGCAGTATTATAGTAGTTATATTCCTGTACATAGGGGGCAGTATTATAGTAGTTATATTCTTGTACATAGGGGGCAGTATTATAGTAGTTATATTCTTGTACATAGGGGACAGTATTATAGTAGTTATATTCTTGTACATAGGGGGCAGTATTATAGTAGTTATATCCCTGTACATAGGGGGCAGTATTATAGTAGTTATATCCCTGTACATAGGGGGCAGTATTATAGTAGTTATATTCTTGTACATAGGGGGCAGTATTATAGTAGTTATATTCTTGTACATAGGGGGCAGTATTATAGTAGTTATATCCCTGTACATAGGGGGCAGTATTATAGTAGTTATATCCCTTTACATAGGGGACAGTATTATAGTAGTTATATTCTTGTACATAGGGGGCAGTATTATAGTAGTTATATTCTTGTACATAGGGGGCAGTATTATAGTAGTTATGTTCTTGTACATAGGGAGCAGCATTATAGTAGTTATATTCTTGTACATAGGGGGCAGCATTATAGTAGTTATATTCTTGTACATAGGGGGCAGTATTATAGTAGTTATATTCTTGTACATAGGGGGCAGTATTATAGTAGTTATATTCTTGTACATAGGGGGCAGTATTATAGTAGTTATATTCTTGTACATAGGGGGCAGTATTATAGTAGTTATATTCCTGTACATAGGGGGCAGTATTATAGTAGTTATATTCTTGTACATAGGGGGCAGTATTATAGTAGTTATATTCTTGTACATAGGGGGCAGTATTATAGTAGTTATATTCCTGTACATAGGGGGCAGTATTATAGTAGTTATATTCCTGTACATAGGGGGCAGTATTATAGTAGTTATATTCTTGTACATAGGGGCAGTATTATAGTAGTCATATTCCTGTACATAGGGGCAGTATTATAGTAGTTATATTCTTGTACATAGGGGGCAGTATTATAGTAGTTATATTCCTGTACATAGGGGGCAGTATTATAGTAGTTATATTCCTGTACATAGGGGCAGTATTATAGTAGTTATATTCCTGTACATAGGGGGCAGTATTATAGTAGTTATATTCCTGTACATAGGGGCAGTATTATAGTAGTTATATTCCTGTACATAGGGGCAGTATTATAGTAGTTATATTCTTGTACATAGGGGGCAGTATTATAGTAGTTATATTCCTGTACATAGGGGGCAGTATTATAGTAGTTATATTCTTGTACATAGGGGGCAGTATTATAGTAGTTATATTCCTGTACATAGGGGCAGTATTATAGTAGTTATATTCTTGTACATAGGGGACAGTATTATAGTAGTTATATTCTTGTACATAGGGTCAGTATTATAGTAGTTATATTCTTGTACATGGGGGGCGGTATTATAGTAGTTATATTCCTGTACATAGGGGGCAGTATTATAGTAGTTATATTCTTGTACATAGGGGGCAGTATTATAGTAGTTATATTCCTGTACATAGGGGGCAGTATTATAGTAGTTATATTCCTGTACATAGGGGGCAGTATTATAGTAGTTATATTCTTCTACATAGGGAGCAGTATTATAGTAGTTATATTCTTGTACATTGGGGGCAGTATTATAGTAGTTATATTCTTGTACATAGGGGGCAGTATTATAGTAGTTATATTCTTGTACATAGGGGGCAGTATTATAGTAGTTATATTCCTGTACATAGGGGGCAGTATTATAGTAGTTATATTCCTGTACATAGGTGGCAGTATTATAGTAGTTATATTCTTGTACATAGGGGGCAGTATTATAGTAGTTATATTCCTGTACATAGGGGGCAGTATTATAGTAGTTATATTCCTGTACATAGGTGGCAGTATTATAGTAGTTATATTCTTGTACATAGGGGGCAGTATTATAGTAGTTATATTCTTGTACATAGGGGGCAGTATTATAGTAGTTATATTCCTGTACATAGGGGGCAGTATTATAGTAGTTATATTCCTGTACATAGGTGGCAGTATTATAGTAGTTATATTCTTGTACATAGGGGGCAGTATTATAGTAGTTATATTCCTGTACATAGGGGGCAGTATTATAGTAGTTATATTCCTGTACATAGGTGGCAGTATTATAGTAGTTATATTCTTGTACATAGGGGGCAGTATTATAGTAGTTATATTCTTGTACATAGGGGGCGGTATTATAGTAGTTATATTCCTGTACATAGGTGGCAGTATTATAGTAGTTATATTCTTGTACATAGGGGGCAGTATTATAGTAGTTATATTCCTGTACATAGGGGGCAGTATTATAGTAGTTATATTCTTGTACATAGGTGGCAGTATTATAGTAGTTATATTCTTGTACATAGGGGGCAGTATTATAGTAGTTATATTCTTGTACATAGGGGGCAGTATTATAGTAGTTATATTCCTGTACATAGGGGGCAGTATTATAGTAGTTATATTCCTGTACATAGGTGGCAGTATTATAGTAGTTATATTCTTGTACATAGGGGGCAGTATTATAGTAGTTATATTCCTGTACATAGGGGGCAGTATTATAGTAGTTATATTCCTGTACATAGGTGGCAGTATTATAGTAGTTATATTCTTGTACATAGGGGGCAGTATTATAGTAGTTATATTCTTGTACATAGGGGGCGGTATTATAGTAGTTATATTCCTGTACATAGGGGGCGGTATTATAGTAGTTATATTCTTGTACATAGGGAGCAGTATTATAGCAGTTATATCCCTGTACATAGGGGGCAGTATTATAGTAGTTATATTCTTGTACATAGGGGGCAGTATTATAGTAGTCATATTCCTGTACATAGGGGCAGTATTATAGTAGTTATATTCTTGTACATAGGGGGTAGTATTATAGTAGTTATATTCTTGTACATAGGGGGCAGTATTATAGTAGTTATATTCTTGTACATAGGGGGCAGTATTATAGTAGTCATATTCCTGTACATAGGGGGCAGTATTATAGTAGTTATATTCTTGTACATAGGGGGCAGTATTATAGTAGTTATGTTCTTGTACATAGGGAGCAGCATTATTGTAGTTATATTCTTGTACATAGGGGGCAGTATTATAGTAGTTATATTCTTGTACATAGGGGGCAGTATTATAGTAGTTATATTCTTGTACATAGGGGGCAGTATTATAGTAGTTATATTCTTGTACATAGGGGGCAGTATTATAGTAGTTATATTCCTGTACATAGGGGGCAGTATTATAGTAGTTATATTCTTGTACATAGGGGGCAGTATTATAGTAGTTATATTCTTGTACATAGGGGGCAGTATTATAGTAGTTATATTCCTGTACATAGGGGGCAGTATTATAGTAGTTATATTCCTGTACATAGGGGGCAGTATTATAGTAGTTATATTCTTGTACATAGGGGCAGTATTATAGTATTTATCTTCCTGTACATAGGGGGCAGTATTATAGTAGTTATATTCTTGTACATAGGGGACAGTATTATAGTAGTTATATTCTTGTACATAGGAGGCAGTATTATAGTAGTTATATTCTTGTACATAGGGGACAGTATTATAGTAGTTATATTCTTGTACATAGGGGGCAGTATTATAGTAGTTATATTCCTGTACATAGGGGGCAGTATTATAGTAGTTATATACCTGTACATAGGGGCAGTATTATAGTAGTTATATTCTTGTACATAGGGGGCAGTATTATAGTAGTTATATTCTTGTACATAGAGGGCAGTATTATAGTAGTTATATTCCTGTACATAGGGGGCAGTATTATAGTAGTTATATTCCTGTACATAGGGGGCAGTATTATAGTAGTTATATTCCTGTACATAGGGGGCAGTATTATAGTAGTTATATTCTTGTACATAGGGAGCAGTATTATAGCAGTTATATTCTTGTGCATAGGGAGCAGTATTATAGTAGTTATATTCTTGTACATAGGGAGCAGTATTATAGTAGTTATATTCTTGTACATAGGGGGCAGTATTATAGTAGTTATATTCTTGTACATAGGGGACAGTATTATAGTAGTTATATTCTTGTACATAGGGAGCAGTATTATAGTAGTTATATTCTTGTACATAGGGGGCAGTATTATAGTAGTTATATTCTTGTACATAGGGGGCAGTATTATAGCAGTTATATTCTTGTACATAGGGAGCAGTATTATAGTAGTTATATTCTTGTACATAGGGAGCAGTATTATAGTAGTTATATTCTTGTACATAGGGGGCAGTATTATAGTAGTTATATTCTTGTACATAGGGGACAGTATTATAGTAGTTATATTCTTGTACATAGGGAGCAGTATTATAGTAGTTATATTCTTGTACATAGGGGGCAGTATTATAGTAGTTATATTACTTGTACATAGGGAGCAGTATTATAGTTGTTATATTCTTGTACATAGGGAGCAGTATTATAGCAGTTATATTCTTGTACATAGGGGACAGTATTATAGTAGTTATATTCTTGTACATAGGGAGCAGTATTATAGTAGTTATATTCTTGTACATAGGGGGCAGTATTATAGTAGTTATATTACTTGTACATAGGGGGCAGTATTATAGTAGTTATATTACTTGTACATAGGGGGCAGTATTATAATAGTTATATTCTTGTACATAGGGGGCAGTATTATATTAGTTATATTCTTGTACATAAGGGGCAGTATTATAGTAGTTATATTCCTGTACATAGGGGGCAGTATTATAGTAGTTATATTCTTGTACATAGGGGGCAGTATTATATTAGTTATATTCTTGTACATAAGGGGCAGTATTATAGTAGTTATATGCTTGTACATAGGGGGCAGTATTATAGTAGTTATATTCTTGTACATAAGGGGCAGTATTATAGTAGTTATATTCTTGTACATAGGGGGCAGTATTATAGTAGTTATATTCCTGTACATAGGGGCAGTATTATAGCAGTTATATTCTTGTACATAGGGAGCAGTATTATAGTAGTTATATTCTTGTACATAGGGAGCAGTATTATAGTAGTTATATTCTTGTACATAGGGGGCAGTATTATAGTAGTTATATTCTTGTACATAGGGGGCAGTATTATAGTAGTTATATTCTTGTACATAGGGGGCAGTATTATAGTAGTTATATTCTTGTACATAGGGGGCAGTATTATAGTAGTTATATTATTGTACATAGGGGGCAGTATTATAGTAGTTATATTCCTGTACATAGGGGGCAGTGTTATAGTAGTTATACTCTTGTACATAGGGGGCAGTATTATAGTAATTATATTTCTATGGTGGCTATGCTAGTTATTATAATTATCTGGTTACCCGTCCTCCTCTCTGGCAATTATTCAGCATTCCCTGGCTCAGTCATTCAGCACTTGTAGCCGGGGATGTGGACTATTTCCTAGTTGTGTGATGTCACTACCTGCACACAGTCATGGGCAAACCTAAAAGGTGGTGGTTTCCTAAATCATGTCCGTTTTTAAAGACGCCCTAATTGCCCAGGGAGGCAAAATGCCTGGCTGGACCTGTGGTAACACCTTACTCCATATGTTTAATTATAATTGGAAACCCAATGAGCGGATAATAGCAAACCCTGACAATGTATGTGATATGAATTTTCAAATGTACAAGTTCAAAGTAGCTTACTATACAACGGTCATATAATACCACCCTATAGAGAGTAAATAATACCACCATAGCATGCTCAAATATTACTACTATACAGAGTGTAAATAATACTGCAAAACAGAATATAAACCAAAAAATTGTGCTCAAATAACACTAGTGGAAATAAAACCATATATTGGTAAAAAAAAAAACGGTATAAAGGGATCAATTAATACAACTATACAGATTACAAATTATATCACCATATAATACTCAAATAAAACCTGTACTAAAGAGTTCAAACTAATCCCATTATACAAAGGCTAAATAATACCACCATATAGTCAACAATAAAATATATCACTATGCTATGGTATACAGGACAACCACATGGTGCTCAGCTACACAGTGTTGAACTAATACCACCATACAGTCATTGAATAATCCCACTGTACAAAGATGAAATAATGCTGCCATACAGTGCTCTACGACTTAAAAATAGCAATATACAAAGCTCAAATAATAATACGGCCATACAGTGCTCAATTAAGATCTAAATAACACCTTACAATAAAAATTCCGCTATACCATATTTGAATAAGACCTTATAATGCCATTATACAAAGGCGAAATAATACTGCCATACATATTTGATACCGCCATCCTACAAAGCCAAAATAATAATTATACCGCTATACAGTGCTCCAATAAGACCTACATTTATCGCATTACTATAGAAACCTAAACTAATAATATGCCATATAGTACCCAGATAAGACCTAATAATTCCACCATACAGTGCTCTAATAATACCATCATACAGTGCTCACATAATACCACCATACAGTGCTCACATAACACCACCATACCGTGCTCACATAATACCACCATACAGTGCTCACATAATACCATCATACAGGGCTCACATAATACCATCATACAGTGCTCCCATATTACCATCATACAGGGCCCACATAATACCACCATACAGTGATCTAATAATACCATCATACAGGGCTCACATAATACCACCATACAGTGCTCACATAACACCACCATACAGTGCTCACATAACACCACCATACAGTGCTCACATAATACCATCATACAGTGCTCACATAATACCATCATACAGTGCTCACATAATACCATCATACAGTGCTCACATAATACCACCATACAGTGCTCACATAATACCACCATACAGTGCTCACATAATACCATCATACAGTGCTCACATAATACCATCATACAGTGCTCACATAATACCACCATACAGTGCTCACATAATGCCACCATACAGTGCTCACATAATACCACCATACAGTGCTCACATAATATCACCATACAGTACTCATATAATATCACCATACAGAGCTCACATAATACCACCATACAGTGCTCACATAATACCATCATACAGTGCTCACATAATACCACCATACAGTGCTCACACAATACCACCATACAGTGCTCACATAATGCCACCATACAGTGCTCACATAATACCACCATACAGTGCTCACATAATACCACCATACAGTGCTCACATAATACCACCATACAGTGCTCACATAATACCACCATACAGTGCTCACATAATACCATCATACAGTGCTCACATATTACCACCATACAGTGCTCACATAATACCACCATACAGTGCTCTAATAATACCACCATACAGTGCTCACATAATACCACCATACAGTGCTCACATATTACCACCATACTGTGCTCACATAATACCATCATACACTGCTCACATAATACCACCATACAGTGCTCACATAATACCACCATACAGTGCTCACATAATACCACCATACAGTGCTCACATAATACCATCATACAGTGCTCACATAATACCACCATACAGTGCTCACATAATACCACCATACAGTGCTCACATAATACTATCATACAGTGCTCACATAATACCATCATACAGTGCTCACATAATACCACCATACAGTGCTCACATAATATCACCATACAGTACTCATAATACCACCATACAGGGCTCACATAATACCACCATACAGTGCTCACATAATACCACCATACAGGGCTCACATAATACCACCATACAGTGCTCACATATTACCACCATACAGGGCTCACATAATACCACCATACAGAGCTCACATAATACCACCATACAGTGCTCACACAATACCACCATACAGTGCTCACACAATACCACCATACAGTGCTCACACAATGCCACCATACAGTGCTCACATAATACCATCATACAGTGCTCACATAATACCACCATACAGTGCTCACATAATACCACCATACAGTGCTCACATAATACCACCATACAGTGCTCACATAATACCACCATACAGTGCTCACATAATACCACCATACAGTACTCACATAATACCACCATACAGTACTCACATAATACCACCATACAGTGTTCACATAATACCACCATACAGTACTCACATAATACCACCATACAGTACTCACATAATACCACCATACAGTGCTCACATAATACCACCATACAGTGCTCACATAATACCACCATACAGTGCTCACATATTACCACCATACAGTGCTCACATAATACCTCCATACAGTGCTCACATATTACCACCATACAGTGCTCACATAATACCACCATACAGTGCTCACATAATACCACCATACAGTGCTCACATATTACCACCATACAGTGCTCACATAATACCTCCATACAGTGCTCACATAATACCACCATACAGTGCTCACATAATACCACCATACAGCGCTAATATTACACCTAATACCCTGCTGGTGTTTCTGTGCCCATGGGTGCAGTTGGCAGCGCCCCAGGTACATGATGATTGGATGAGGAGGTCACATCACACAACGTTTAGGAAATCACAAGACGCAGCGTCCATCGTACACCCTGTAAGTCCCCAGCACTAGTCCCCTATACATGAGGCCGGGGGGTCTATTGTATGTACACAGCACAGATCCCAACCTCTCATACCATCCATAGTGCCCGCTACAGCCGGAGCTCCCCTATAACTAGTGACCCCACAAATCCTATGCCAGGCTGAGTGGCCCTATAACAATCGTCCTACAAACACAGCCAGACAGAGTGCTCAAATAAACAGACAGAAGGGGGGCCCCAAAAACAGGTCCATTCAGGGGGCCCCCATAAGATCCTGATCCATATAAGCAGCGGATCCTGGAGAGATCCCGTATCCTGTGTGATCCTATAGATCATTCCAGACAGATCCCGTATCCTGTGTGATCCTATAGATCATTCCAGACAGATCCCGTATCCTGTGTGATCCTATAGATCATTCCAGACAGATCCCGTATTCTGTGTGATCCTGTAGATCATTCCAGACAGATCCCGTATCCTGTGTGATCCTATAGATCATTCCAGACAGATCCCGTATCCTGTGTGATCCTATAGATCATTCCAGACAGATCCCGTATCCTGTGTGATCCTATAGATCATTCCAGACAGATCCCGTATCCTGTGTGATCCTGTAGATCATTACTCTATGATTAGCACCGGTCAGGGTGACCCCATAAACAGTCCCCAAAATACAGCGTGACCAGTCACTGCCCCCCACACTCTCCTCTCCTGAAATACTCTGTGCTGCTGTGCTCATTCCATCTATGTAGTCCGCTTGTTTATTGGGGGGGGTCAGTAGCCTTCACCTTCATAGACCCCCAATGCCCCCCCCCCCCAGGTCAGGTAGGTTGTGTACTCACCTGTCTCCGGGCTGCTCCCTCCTGTGTGTGCGGGTGCAGGTTCTCCTCCGGCGGTGCGGTGCGATCTGGAGGCAGAGGCTCTGGCAGCGAGATCTGGGGAGGAGGAGGAGGCAGGAAAAGTGTTGGGACGGAGAATTTTCAGGAAGTTTTGACAAGGAAACTCTACAGAGGATGCGGAGACCCCCATGTGCCGGGACTGGGGGGGAGAGGACCTGGGGAGGGGGCGCCGCACCCACCGAATACACAGCGCAGGGGCCTCATCACTGCACAAGTATGATGTATCACACATCATGGGCTTAGATACATGGACTCAGCAGACTATCAGACTTCATGGGCTTAGATACATTGACTCTGCAGACTATCACACATCAAGGGATTAGATACATGGACTCTGCAGGCTGTATCACACATCAAGGGCTTAGATACACTGACTCTGCAGACTGTATCACACATCAAGGGCTTAGATACACTGATTCAGCAGACTGTATCACACATCAAGGGCTTGTATACACTGACTCAGCAGACTATCACACATCAAGGGCTTAGATACACTGATTCAGCAGGCTGTATCACACATCAAGGGCTTAGATACACTGACTATGCAGGCTGTATCACACATCAAGGGCTTAGATACACTGATTCAGCAGGCTGTATCACACATCAAGGGCTTGTATACACTAACTCAGCAGAGTATCACGCATCATGGGCTTAGATACACTGACTCTGCAGACTGTATCACATATCACGGGCTTAGATACACTGACTATGCAGGCTGTATCACACATCATGGACTTAGATACACTGACTCAGCAGAATGTATAAGACTTCATGGGCTTAGATACACTGACTCAGAAAACTGTATCACATATCATGGGTTTAGATACACTGGATCAGCAGACTGTATCACACATCATTGGCTTAGATACACTGACTCCAGAGACTTATTACACATCATGGGCTTAGATACACTGACTCCAGAGACTTATTACACATCATGGGCTTAGTTACACTGACTGCAGGCTGTATCACACATTATGGGCTTAGATACTCTGCAGGCTGTATCACACTTCATGGGCTAAGTTGCAATGACTTTGTAGACTGTATCACATCAAGGACTTAGATACACTGACTATGCAGGCGGTATCACACATTATGGGCTTAGATACACTGACTCTGCAGGCTGTATCACACATGGGCTTAGATACACTGACTATGTAGGCTGTATCACACATCATGGGCTTAGATACACCGACTATGCAGGCTGTATCACACATCATGGGCTTAGATACACCGACTATGCAGGCTGTATCACACATCATGGGCTTAGATACACTGACTATGCAGGCTGTATCACACATCACGGGCTTAGATACACTGACTATGCAGGCTGTGTCACACATCATGGGCTTAGATACAGTGACTATGCAGGCTGTATCACACATCATGGGCTTAGATACAATGACTATGCAAGCTGTATCACACATGGGCTTAGATACACATCAAGGACTTAGATACACTGACTCTACAGGCTGTATCACACAGCAAAGACTTAGATACGCTGACTCTGCATCACCAACTGAGCACATGATGCCTCAGATACACTACTCACTACAGATAGTATCACATATCATGGGCTTAGATACAGCTACTCATAAAGTATTAGGATACATAACAAAATACATTTAGATACACTCCTTAAGCAGTTATTATGACATATCATGGACTTAGATACATAGCACTGACTTGCACACAGCACCCCCTGTAGACGGTTTTCCACAGTACCCAAGCTTAGATACAGTATCACACCAGACAAGCTGTGATGCGGAATGGCCAAACTGCTGCTCTGCTGCCACCTGGTGGCTGATTATTATAATTACCATTATACAACCTGATAAGCTGTGATGCTGTATGGTCATACTGCTGCTCTGCTGCCACCTGGTGGCTGATTATTATAATTACCATTATACAACCAGATAAACTGTGATGCTGTATGTCTCCACTGTTGCTCTGCTGCCACCTGGTGGCTGATTATTATAATTACCTTTATACAACCAGATAAGCTGTGATGCTGTATGGCTCCACTGTTGCTCTGCTGCCACCTGGTGGCTGATTATTATAATTACCATTATACAACCAGATAAGCTGTGATGCTGTATGGTCATACTGCTGCTCTGCTGCCACCTGGTGGCTGATTATTATAATTACCATTATACAACCAGATAAGCTGTGATGCTGTATGGTCATACTGCTGCTCTGCTGCCACCTGGTGGCTGATTATTATAATTACCTTTATACAACCAGATAAGCTGTGATGCTGTATGGCTCCACTGTTGCTCTGCTGCCACCTGGTGGCTGATTATTATAATTACCATTATACAACCAGATTAGCTGTGATGCTGTATGGTCATACTGCTGCTCTGCTGCCACCTGGTGGCTGATTATTATAACTACCATTATACAACTAGTGCATACAGAGAACAGGTGATATAAAATTAGAAATGACATTTTTATACTTATTTTTTTTATTATTTTATCAGAATAAAAGCTTAACCATCTGATGATCCCTTAATCTGTTTGGACTACAGTGAGTTTCTTCTTGTATACCTGTCAATGTGACACCCAGCACCTGGCAAATTGTGAAAATCCCTAAAATGTGCTCATTGGGGGCAAATGGTGACAAACCCCCACCCCGTGGTAAAATGGTTACATGATAGTTCCATGACACATCAGCACAATCCTGGAGCCGCCATTATCTTGTCAGGTGAAGCCACGGCCAAACAAACTCCTGCCGGCTTATATAGTCCCCAGTCACATCCCTCTTGTTGTGCTCATACAGCTGAGGGTTTGTTACAGTGTATCACTGCAGAGACAAATCTGAGAATAGTAGAAAACACGTCCTGACGTAAAAACTGTCCCCATCAGCTAAACCCATAAACACTACAAGTAAAACCCCTTAAGGGACACCATCGGGACCCGAGCAAAGATAACAGCAAAACACAATGAAGTTTATAAATTTGTATTATTATCGTTATTTAAGAATTATTTAAAAATACACATATATATTTATATAAAATTCACTAAATTTGATCTAACTAGGGTAAAAAAGAAGACGTGATTTACAAAAGACATGTAGTAGCAGCTCATTTTCAGTCCACAATTCTGTGGTCTAGTGACATTAATACATTCCTCATTTTTGGTGCCAGACCATATAACCGTGGGTCCTTTATGTGCAGTGCAATATATGGGAATCCCACTATAATCCCTTCCATATACATTATTAGATATAACATCTATGTATTTCATACTACCTACATTTCCCCTATTTACAGTTCAGACATACGCTCCCATATACAGTATCATGTATAGGTTCTCTATATGTACTGCCAGTCATATGTCCCCCATGTACAGTGCAAATACATTCCTCCTACATCCACTACCAATAATAGAATATCCTTCAATACACAGCAGGCAACTGGTATACATGCAATGGCTCATCTCCACAATACAGCACTGAATGATAAAGGTAGTGCAGGAGTCACCACTAGGTGGAGCTCAATGACTTGGAATGAATACAATTTCCATTGGATGACAATCTAGAGTGCGGATCAGCAGCAGATTCATGACACATCTAAGGGAGAATTCAAGGACTTCTGGTCTGGACCCAATATTGGACTAACCCACCAAAGCACCAGAGGATCTATCACTCAACCCAGGCTCTAACCCAATATTGGACCTAAATTTGGAGACATCTTAGGTTCTAGGGGTCCTATTTCTAAGGGGGGCTCCTATAACAATTTGATGTGGTGGATCCAAGAATCCCAGCCGACAGTCTCTGGAGTCCTATAATAGAATAAGTGCTTGGTTTACAATATACAACCCTGGACATAGTGTGGGCAAAGCTTTATATAGAAGGGAGAAGAATCAGAACAAAACCCTGGAGATAGAATGATAAAAAGCCTAAAGGAAGATCCTCAGCGCTGAAGAGGCGCAGGGTTATACTGTATTTTGGCCCCTCCCGTATATTTCTTTCTTCTGATCATCACCTGTCATCACAAAAGAGAAAAAATTATTCATTTGTATAATAAAAAATCTGAGCACTAAAATGCAGAGAATAAATTCTAATTTTTTTCAAATATTTCCCAAATTTTTCAGATTTTGGTAAATAGGAAATGTCTGGGATTTGTCCTGCACAAACCTTCATGGGCTGAAAAAGTGGAGCTTCTCTCTGAGAGGTCGGGTGAAGTGCTTTGTAAGCTCTTCCCCCAATCTCCAGGACAGCGGTTACTGGGGTCTGACAGTGCTGGATACTCCTGACCGTCAGACTAGAAGATACCAAGACTTTTTAGCAAGATTTTTTCTTGTAAAAAATTGCATTTAATAGAATGTAAAATATGGTTCATTGGTGGCAGGGCCCGCGCCAGCACAATTGGCATGCCTGGGCAAGTGCCAGGGCCCAGAGCTGCTTGAGGGGCCCACATGTCCCAATCTCAGTCCCCTGTGGGGGTTTAATATAAAATAACCCATGAGGACAGGGGACTATTTTAGTTTTTGAATTTTTAATTCCACCTGAGTTTATTGCAAAGGGGCCCACTGAGGCTCTGTCACCCGGGGACCGATTGGAACCTGGAGCCGGCTCTGATTGCTGGACCGTCTTGTGCAATGCCACTTCATTCATATGGGAGACTCCTGACATTTTGTGGGACCTCTAGATTAGGTAACATCTTATATCTGGATACAAAACTTACCCAAATGACTATTAACACAATTATCAATAGAAGCGGGAAGACGATGGCGCAGATGATTCCGGCATCAGAGGGATCTGTGTATAGAAAACAGATTGTTACATATCATATCTATAATGTATGGAAATGGCTGGCACCATGACATTCACTTACCCCCCTCTGAGGTGCCATACTCCCGGCTGTCTGTACTGGCGCTGTTATACACAACCACTCTGTATACCCCCGTGACATTGCCTGGAATGGTCAGCGTCTTGTTGTGATCGGTCAGACGATGACCATCAGGTAGATCTCCACCTTTCTTGCTCCAGATGACGGTGGCCGGCTCGTCTCCAGTATAGTGGACGGTCAGTGATGAGTTCTCACCCAGACGAGTGATGGATATGTTACTGATGATGATCGGAGCTGGTGACGATAGCGCGGGGGATGGGTTACTAATCTCATATAATATAACATGTAATAATGAATGTTATTGGATCAATGGTATAAAAGTCCTAATCTACCTTTACCAGATATGAGGGTTTTGACCTCGCTTTCAGCTATATATTTATATATATATGGAGCCAGACCCTTAACACTATTGAATAATGTAGCTAAAAATATAGGTGGAGACGTTATATGATTCTTTGTCGCAAGAGCGAAGTCGTAGCTAGAAGAAGTTGTCATGGTGGACTGCGCTATATAGAAAATCATCATCTAAGCCTGCATTTTAATGTGTCTTTGTGGCAAAGCCAGAAGACGTAGACATGCTGGACTGGGCGTTATAACGTTTTTCTCATACCCTGAAAATAAGCTCTAGCGGAGTAGGGTTTAAATATAAAAGGAAAATAGGCTGTAGCTTCTGAACTGTAGCATCTAGAAACAGAGTTCCAATGTCATTTTAAAGAAGATAACCTTTCATTTTTATCACACAAGGATTGTGTTTCTAGGCGCCACAGAAATTGAGATATCCACTGTTATAGCGGAAAGCATGCAGCCCCCCCATTGATGTGGTGAATCAAAGTGACCCATACAGCCGGTCTTATGCCATGTCTGACAGTAGACATCTCCGTGTTGGTGGTACATGCAATATTAAAGGGAGGATTCTTCCCTTTGTGGCACCTAGAATGTTTAAAGTGTGCCCCTCCCCCCAGCCTGTCAGATGGAGGGAGCTGCAAGGAAGGAGGGAGGGAAGGAGGGAGCTGCAGGGAAAAGGGAGCTGCAGGGAAGAGGGAGCTGCAGGGAAGAGGGAGCTGCAGGGTGGAGAGAACTGCAGGGTGGAGGGAGCTGCAGGGAAGAGGGAGCTGCAGGGAAGAGGGAGCTGCAGGGAAGAGGGAGCTGCAGGGAAGAGGGAGCTGCAGGGAAGAGGGAGCTGCAGGGAAAAGGGAGCTGCAGGGAAAAGGGAGCTGCAGGGAAAAGGGAGCTGCAGGGAAGAGGGAGCTGCAGGGTGGAGAGAACTGCAGGGAAGAGGGAGCTGCAGGGAAGAGGGAGCTGCAGGGAAGAGGGAGCTGCAGGGAAGAGGGAGCTGCAGGGAAGAGGGAGCTGCAGGGTGGAGGGAGCTGCAGGGTGGAGGGAGCTGCAGGGCGGAGGGAGCAGCAGGGCGGAGGGAGCTGCAGGGCGGAGGGAGCTGCAGGGCGGAGGGAGCTGCAGGGCGGAGGGAGCTGCAGGGCGGAGGGAGCTGCAGGGCGGAGGGAGCTGCAGGGAGGACGGAGCTGCAGGGAGGACGGAGCTGCAGGGAGGAGGGAGCTGCAGGGAGGACGGAGCTGCAGGGAGGAGGGAGCTGCAGGGAGGAGGGAGCTGCAGGGAGGAGGGAGCTGCAGGGAGGAGGGAGCTGCAGGGAGGAGGGAGCTGCAGGGAGGAGGGAGCTGCAGGGAGGAGGGAGCTGCAGGGAGGAGGGAGCTGCAGGGAGGAGGGAGCTGCAGGGAAGAGGGAGCTGATAGATGCAATGAGCTACAATCAGATACCTAGACCCTCAGATGTGTGATGGTGGCCCCTTACCCATGTAGTGGCAGTCTACCATATGGAGTAAGCTGTTACTCTCCTCTTTGAAGTGGTATATGAAGTACGTCCCGTCATCGTGGGAGCTGATATCTGTGACAATGACACATCCGCAGGCTGTGTCCACAGTCGTCCTGTTCTTGTATCCACCATAAACACGGAGGGATTTGTCCTCACAGAAGAAGCTGAACACCATAGAGTTGTGGTGATCCACGTTGTATTCCCCTCCGGCCTTGCAGGGTAGGTTACAGAATGTAAGTGTTCCTGAGGTGGTGATGGAGGTATCTGTCATGGCGGAGCGGCTGGGACACAGAGGAAGCCCCTGAAGAGCTGAAAACACACAATATACATAGAATTATTAATTTTATATAGCGCCATCCTATTCTGTGGTGCAGTACAAGGTGAGTGCAGTAAGTAGTTCATCAGATACAGTCGGCCACATTTCTGGAAAACCCCTTTAATTAGAGGAAAGTGGGAGGAAACCAGAGGCTGCAGAACGTCAGATCTAAGCACATTGCCGCCATGATGGGCCCTATAGGAATGTTATGGTCTGCTCAGCCCGCAGGCTGTCTAAGTCGGGGGGCTGCAGGACTGACCGTGCTCTTTACCTTTAAGGGGCACGGTCCCTTCTGCTCCCCCCCCCCCCCCCCACTGATTAGCCAGTTTGTGGCCACTTGGGGGCAGCGGTCCAGGATATTTATTCCTGAGCGCGGAGCTAGAGTACCGCCAACGGTCCCATCCTCAGCGTTGCCCAGCGCACCCATGGCGCCTCCTCCTCCAGTGGTGATGCCTCAGGTCGTTCCTTCGGCGGGTGAGTTGTCCTGTGAGAATGCATGGAAAAAGTCTTCGGTTGCTGGTGATGATGTGGTGGGCGCCCTTAAGGCGGTTTTGGCGAGAATGGAGGCCGGTGCCTCCAGGGCGTCCCCAGGGGCGACATCGTTGCCGTCTGAGCAGGCCCCGGGGTCAGCGGGGATGCTTTTTAGAGACTCTTATTTTTGTGGCGAGGCTCCTTTGGGCACGCGTGTTGCGGCTGACCTCCGGGAAAAAATAGTTAAATTCGAATATATTGATATATGGTCATTGTTATCTCCTGATCAATTGACAGTAGATAAGGAGAAGGGTTTTGAGAAGGGTGATGATAAAAAGCCAAAGGTCGCTAGGACTTTGGTAACTGTCTTCAAGCCTTTGCGGTTATGGTGAGTATCATTGTTCAGCAGAAGTCTGCCTCCGCCCAGGATATGTTTGTGTATTTGGATCCTATATATACTGCACAAAGTTGCACGGGTCCGGGATCCTGTTGGCTTTTTTTTCAACGAAGGCCACTGCCGCTTCTTTGCTTTCTGTAAGTTCAAACACGAATGCTCCATATGTGGCGGGGTGCATTCCGCTCTCTGGTGCTTTAAGAGGCAGAGACCCCCTTCCAAATCTTCCACAGCTGTCAGGGGGGAAGACCCCAGTTCAGGTTCAAAGTATGCGGCCGTGGCTAGACAGTTACCACCTGAAGCAAAAGTGCTGCTTGATGGTTTTACCTGGTTTTGTGATCCCCTTTGTGCCACATTTACGGTTTGATGTTGTCAGGCAATCATAAATCGGTTAGGGATAACGAGTTACTGGTTGAGGAAAAACTGTTAAAGGAGGTTGAGTTGGGCAGGATGGCGGGCCCCTTTTCGGTGCCGCCTTTTGGAAACCTGTGGGTTTCTTTGCTGGGTTTGGTCCCAAAGAAAGAGTCGGGTAAGTTTCGCCTGATACACCATTTGTCATACCCGGAGAGTGACTCGGTTAACGACGGTATCCCCCGGGAGAAGGTGGCTGTTTCTTATACGTCCTTTGACAAGGCGGTGCTCTTGATGAATAAAGCCGATCCTTGGGCCCTTATGGCCAAGTCGGACATAGAGTCGGCCTTCCGCCTCCTCCAGGTGCATCCGTCCTGTTTTCATCTGTTGGGTTGCAAAATTAATGATTCTTTCTTTGTTGACATGTGCCTCCCGATGGGTTGCTCTATATCTTGCAGGTTTTTTGAAATGTTTAGCAGTTTCGGATAGGTGCGGCGACGACGGCAGACGCTGCTGGGCTTTCAGATGGGGATATCATGCGCATTGGCAGATGGAGGTCTGATTGTTTCAGGCGTTATGTTCGCCCGAATTTGCTTTTGGACTAATTGGTTTTTCTTTTGTAGGTTTCCCTCGACCTAGGGTTTGGCTGGTCGGCCACTCTTATATATATTGGGCTCGGCCGGCCAGGAGGTCTAAACCTGGGTTTCACCAATGCTGATCTGTCTTGAAGGGAAGTCAAGGGCCGGAAATGGCTTCAAGTTCTGCCAGAGGTGGTGGCGATCAGCAAGACCTCCCCGGGCCCGACGGTTCTTGTGGTGCATGCCGGAGGGAACGACATGTGTTCGACACTTCTGGCCGAGTTGATTTCCACTATGAAGTCGAACTTTGAGCGTTTTGCAGCCTTCTTCACGGACTTGGTGGTGGTATGGTCGGAGATCGTGCCACGGGGGATCTGGAATGGTGCCCTTAACCCCGACTCCATCGAAAGAGCGCGGCGGATGCTGAATATGAGGGTTGCCCGCTTCGTGAGGTCCAGATGTGGCGTAGTAGTTCGGCACAGGCAGTTAGAAGGCGATAATGCAGGCCTTACGAGGGAGGACAGCGTTCACCTTAATGATATCGGCCTGGATATTTTTCTTTCCGGGCTGCAGGATGCCATTGAGAGGGCCTTATTCCTCTTGTGTGGGGCTTAGATACACTGACTATGCAGGCTGTATCACACATCATGGGCTTAGATACACTGACTCTGCAGACAGTATCACACATAATGGGCTTAGATACATGGACTCTGCAGGCTGTATCACGCATCATGGGCTTAGATACACTGACTATGCAGACTGTATCACACATCAAGGGCTTGTATACACTAACTCAGCAGAGTATCACGCATCAAGGGCTTAGATACATGGACTCAGCAGACTGTATCACACCATGGGCTTAGATGCACTGATTCAGCAGACTGTATCACACTTCATAGGCTTAGATACACTGACCCTGCAGACTGTATCACATATCATGGGCTTAGAAACACTGACTATGCAGACTGTATCACACATCATTGGCTTAGATACACTGACTCCAGAGACTTATTACACATCATGGGCTTAGTTACACTGACTGCAGGCTGTATCACACATTATGGGCTTAGATACACTGACTCAGCAGAATGTATAAGACTTCATGGGCTTAGATACACTGACCCTGCAGACTGTATCACATATCATGGGCTTAGAAACACTGACTATGCAGGCTGTATCACACATCATGGGCTTAGATACACTGACTCAGCAGAATGTATAAGACTTCATGGGCTTAGATACACTGACTCAGAAAACTGTATCACATATCATGGGTTTAGATACACTGGATCAGCAGACTGTATCACACATCATTGGCTTAGATACACTGACTCAAGAGACTTATTACACATCATGGGCTTAGTTACACTGACTGCAGGCTGTATCACACTTCATGGGCTAAGTTGCAATGACTTTGTAGACTGTATCACATCAAGGACTTAGATACACTGACTATGCAGGCGGTATCACACATTATGGGCTTAGATACACTGACTCTGCAGGCTGTATCACACATGGGCTTAGATACACTGACTATGCAAGCTGTATCACACATCAAGGACTTAGATACACTGACTCTACAGGCTGTATCACACAGCAAAGGCTTAGATACGCTGACTCTGCATCACCAACTGAGCAGACAGACAGATGACATGCTGCCTCAGATACACTACAGACGGTATCACACATCAAGGGCTTGTATACACTAACTCAGCAGAGTATCACGCATCATGGGCTTAGATACATGGACTCAGCAGACTGTATCATACCATGGGCTTAGATACACTGACCCTGCAGACTGTATCACATATCACGGGCTTAGATACACTGACTATGCAGGCTGTATCACACATCATGGACTTAGATACACTGACTCAGCAGAATGTATAAGACTTCATGGGCTTAGATACACTGACTCAGAAAACTGTATCACACATCATTGGCTTAGATACACTGACTGCAGAGACTTATTACACATCATGGGCTTATAAATAGACAAGGAAAATCCCGGCACTTCGAGGTAGGTGAAAATCAAATATTCTTCTTTTATTTAACAAGACATCATAAATCAAGTATAACACGCAAGGAAAACGCGTTTTTTCGGCTCCACCTGAGCCTTCATCAGCTGGCGTCTTCCTGAACAGTGGTGTTTCTTAAGCAGATGAGCGTCCAATGAATGCACTGCTACCGGAACACATCATCATTCTGCTGCGTCATCAATCATGTGATCACATCACGTGATCTAACATTAACCATGTGACCGACCATGTGATCATGTCACGTGATCAGATTAAATGAAAAACAAACACTAGCGGATGCTATCGTCTTGCAGGGAGATGCAATCGGACAAAACATAAGGTATGTACATAATAATGGAACATTCATGTAAACATTCATGTAAACATTCATGTAAACATAATAACCATTTTGGACATTATTGTTTTTCAGCATAGTTTAAATCATGTTTTATATTCAAAAAACAATTTAAATACCAAATTCTCAAAATCGCTACTTTGTAACATCAATTGTTAGGAGAATTAGTGACGTTGATCTCCTATCTGGAGACAAAGTAAATTTTTCACAGATGTTAGTATAAGGAAAAAAAAGGGGTTAGTATTAAGAATAGAAAAATAATGGGTTTTGTTCTATACCATGTCTTCTCTCCCATTGTCAGGTGTACTCATGGGTTCTGTGTCTGTAAAAAGATAATGAAATGGTCAGACTAGAGTTGGCCAACTTCATAGTCCCTATTTAAACCATGCGGTTCCAATGTTTTCAGTTCATGTATCCAAAAGGCTTCTTTTCGTAGTAACAATTTGGTGACATCTCCCCCCCGTCTAGGTGGATCTACTTTGTCAATAACTTGAAATTTCAATTGTGGTAATGAATGGTTGTATTTTTTAAAATGTGCAGGTATTGGTAATAGGAGATTTTCTCTCCTAATGGTCGATTTATGTTGACCGATGCGGTCTCCTATACGCTGGCGGGTTTCCCCAACATATAGGAGGCCACAAGGGCATTTGATGATGTATATTACATCTCTAGAATTACAAGTGAAAAAATCTTTAATTTTGTAAGTACGTCCTGAATGGGGGTGAAAGAAGAGGTCACCTTTGTTAACATTATTACATTGTTGACAGCTTAAACAAGGGAAAGTGCCATGTTTCTTTGTTGCTAATAAAGTTTGTCGTGCTGTTTTTTTATCACTACCCAAGTCAGCTCTGACAAGTTTATTCCGCAATGTGGGTAATTTCTTGTTACAGATTAGGGGAGGTTCTTGGAACTCTGGTATATGTGGGTATATTTCTTTTATCAGATGCCAGTGTTTCCTGATGATTCTATCTATTTTGTACATTAGGGGGTGAAAATGTCTCACAAAAGGTAGTCGGGGTTTAGATATCTCTCTAGTTCTAATATCACTTATTTGTTTTGATTCCTCCAATATTTTTGTAGGGTATCCCCTCTGTATAAATCTATTTTTCATCTCTTCTGTTCTAATTTGTTTTAACATGGGATCTGAGACTATTCGGTCAACTCGCTGAAATTGAGACTTTGGGATTGACCTCTTAACTGAAAGGGGATGAGCACTGTCGAAGTGTAAGAGGCTGTTCCGGTCTGTTTCTTTTCTGTCGGAAAGTAATGTGCCGTCTTCCTGTCTAATGATTTTGGTGTCTAGAAAGCTTACTTCTTGTTGACTGTATGTCATGGTGAATTTTAATTCCTCCCATATTGAATTTAAGTCATTCAGGAAGCTCAAGAGGATGTCGAGTGGCCCCTCCCATATGCAATAAATATCGTCTATGAAACGCCTCCAAACCTTTATATGTCTCTCAAATAAAGGGTTGCAATAGACAAATTGATTCTCAAAGAAGGCCATAAACGAATTTGCATATGGGGGGGCCACATTCGACCCCATGGCCGTACCACGTTTTTGTAAATAAAAGTCATCCTGGAACATAAAAAAATTATTGTACAAAGTAAGTTTTAGGCTTTCCAATATAAATGTTTTTTGATCAGTACTATATTCACTATTTTGGAGGATCCATTCAACAGCCTGTATCCCTTTATCATGCTCTATAGATGTATATAAACTTGTAACATCGATCGTGACCAACCAAGTCTCAGATGAGATATTATTAATGTCTCGTACAATTCTCAGGAAATCTCCTGTATCTAACAAAAAAGAAGGCATTTTCTTAGTTAAAGGAGTCAGCAATTTCTCCAGTGTGATTGAGCTGTGGGATATGGGATAGCTGTACACACACTATGGGATAGCTGTACACACACTATGGGATAGCTGTACACACACTATGGGATAGTTGTACACACACTATGGGATAGTTGTACACACACTATGGGATAGCTGTACACACACTATGGGATAGCTGTACACACACTATGGGATAGCTGTACACACACTATGGGATAGCTGTACACACACTATGGGATAGCTGTACACACACTATGGGATAGCTGTACACATACTATGGGATAGCTGTACACATACTATGGGATAGCTGTACACATACTGACATACTGACATACTACATAACAGTGCAGCCTCAGAGACAATGCTGACACCACCCGAACCTCCTGACATGTGACCCGGTGGGTGCTGGCTCTACACCCTGACTTCCCCAGTTCTTAATACCAGCAACCAATATAAAATAAAAAGGTCTAGAGAACCTGCTAGTGGCAGCACTTTGCATGTGACAGCTCCTTCACAGTGCAGATCAGTCATGTGGCCAGTGGATGAATACACTAATCAGGAGACAGAACGGAGGCATACACACAGCGCATGTGCAGACTGATGGGACAAGAGGAAGCTTCTGTGCATACTCGGCCAGGGCAGTGGCAACAGAAGGACGGGCAGAGCAACCACAAGGGGGAGCTGTCAGCTGTTTAAAAGTAACAAATGTAAGTAATTCAGCATAATGGCAGCATAATTTTTAATAAAGATAAGAGGCTAAATTGATTTTTTGAATGCATTAAACTTAACTAAATATGTTTAGACATGGTGACATAACCCCTTTAACCAAGATGGCGCCGAGGACTACAAGTTGCCTTTGCGCATGCGCGACATGCGCACTAGAATATCTGTCCTCCATTCCATTACATGCGCAGTAGCGAGACAGAGACGCGCATAGCGTCTGTCTACACTAACCTGATCAGGAGGAGGTATCCACAGGTGATTTATGAATTCTCTTATGTATACAAATGCATTTATTAACGTTTGTTATCACGATCATGCATATTTATGATTGTCACAGCACAGTTTGTAATTCACGATGTATATATTGATGTAATCACATGCGATCATGTATTAGATTTGTATATATCTATCACTGTTATTTATTTACTTCACATATGATGTCATCAAATTGTGACTATAAGTACTTCCATGTTGTTTGACACACATTGCTTGAAAAAGGCTGGGAGACAGCTGAAACGTGGCAAGAGGTGAAATAAACACCGCTTTATTTTCACTAATTGGAGTGCTGCCGGTTTCTATTTTTTGGATATCTTTGGACTCTGTATGGTGAGAGTGTAGGTGAAAGGACTGTGCTGCTAATCTCTCTATTTTTATATATCTATCTATCTCTCTCATATCCATCTATCTATCTCTCTCATATCTATCTATCTATCTATCTATCATCTATCTCATATCCATCTATCTATCTATCTCATATCTATCTATCTATCTATCTATCTCATATCTATCTATCTCATATCTATCATCTATCTATCTCATATCTATCTATCTCTCTATCTATCTACCTATCTCATATCTATCTACCTATCTCATATCTATCTACCTATCTCATATCTATCATCTATCTATCTCATATCTATCTATCTCTCTATCTATCTACCTATCTCCTATCTATCTACCTATCTCATATCTATCTATCTATCTATCTCATGTCCATCTATCTATCTCTCTCATATCCATCTATCTATCTATCTATCTCTCTCATATCTATCTATCTCATATCCATCTATCTATCTATCTATCTCATATCCATCTATCTATCTAAACAACATTTGAAAAGTCCAGCAGCACCTAGATTGCCAAGTAATTTTGTGGGTGCAGACCCAATATCCTGGTCTTGACACACCAGACAAATATATCCAAGAAAAAAATGAGACTGCACTCCAAGGTAAAATGTGAAAAAAACGGATGGGAGCTTTATTACCCCAAGTGCAACGTTTCAGACCCTGTTCAGGATCCTTTTTCAAGCAATGTGATAAATCCAACACTCCATATACATGGACAACATCATAAGTCATGCATACCTCCCAACATTTGTGAAAACGAAAGAGGGACAAAATGGCGGCACGCGTATCGTGCCGCGGCGATCCCCCTAAGCCACACCCCCAATCACTCCCTGGCCACGCCCCAAATTTTAGCCATATTAAAATAATAAAAATCATCTCAATAAAAAAAAAAAAAAATTATCCTCATTGGGATTGGAACCCAGAACCTGCAGTGTCCATGTACAATAATAACACAGCGCCTCAACCCACTGAGCTATAACCTCTGTGATTAACAAGGTGGAGAATTTTGGTATCTAAGAACTATATACTGCCTTGGTATATAGGGAGGGATCTTCTCAGATTATTGTAATTATTGAGACTATTATTATTATTATTATTATTATTATTATTGAGATTATTATTATTATTATTATTGAGATGATTATTATTTTTACTATTATTAATAATCATCTCCATAATAATAAACATTTATAATAATAATAATAATAATAATAATAGTCTCAATAATTACAATAATAATCTCTGAGAAGATCCCTCTCTACATATCAGTGCATTAGTCTGTGTCACAGTGTAAATGGCAGATAACACTTCTTAGTTACCAGAAATCCTCAGCTCTGTATCACTGGGCTTATAGCTCAGTTAGTTAAGCTTCTGTCTGCAGTGCAGAGGGTCCCAGGTTCGAATCTCAGCCTGGCCAATACTTTGTTTAATTTAATTATATAAAGAGCTTGTGTCTGGGGAAGCCCTAGAGACCATGTATGGACAGATACTGATCTGACCTGATGACGTGGTCCCTGCTCTCTCCACTAAGCCCGACACTTCTCTGAAAAGGATTCCCTGCCCGATGTCTGCTCTGGGGAACCCTAGGAGATGCAGTGACCATATATGGACAGATGCTGATCTGAACCTGATGACGTGGTCCCTGCTCTCCGCTAAGCCGACACTTCTCTGAAAAGTATTCCCTGCCCGATGTCTGCTCTGGGGAACCCTAGGAGATGCAGTGACCATATATGGACAGATACTGATCTGACCTGATGACGTGGTCCCTGCTCTCTCTGCTAAGCCGACACTTCTCTGAAAAGGATTCCCTCCCGATGTCTGCTCTGGGGAACCCTAGGAGATGCAGTGACCGTATATGGACAGATACTGATCTGACCTGATGACGTGGTCCCTGCTCTCTCTGCTAAGCCGACACTTCTCTGAAAAGGATTCCCTCCCGATGTCTGCTCTGGGGAACCCTAGGAGATGCAGTGACCATACATGGACAGATGCTGATCTGAAGCTGATGAAGTGGTCCCTGCTCTCCGCTAAGCCCGACACTTCTCTGAAAAGGATTCCCTCCCGATGTCTGCTCTGGGGAACCCTAGGAGATGCAGTGACCATACATGGACAGATGCTGATCTGAAGCTGATGACGTGGTCCCTGCTCTCCGCTAAGCCGACACTTCTCTGAAAAGGATTCCCTCCCGATGTCTGCTCTGGGGAACCCTAGGAGATGCAGTGACCATATATATGGACAGAGATCTGTAGCTGATGACGTGGTCCCTGCTCTCTCCGCTAAGCCCGACACTTCTCTGAAAAGGATTCCCTGCCCGATGTCTGTAGCAGCCATTCTGTACTGTGAGTTCAGACTTTCAAAGTATTTACTATGCGGACACAGCGCCGGGACGCAGCGGGACCTGGGGGGAGAATCCGTGACAATCTCATAGCTGCCCGTGACGCGGGGCAGAGGTACGAAAAACGGGAAAGTCCCGTCAAAATCGGGACGGTTGGGAGCTATGGTCATGTGATCATATCAGGTGCATTTATACAACAAAATTACACTTCAAAACATCCATATATGTGACACAGTGAACAGCTTCCATTGATATATTAACCCCTTAATGACCGCCCTATCGGGTTTTTACGGCGGTCATTAAGGGTACTTCTTCTGATGCGACGCCTTTCTACGGCGGCGCATCAGAAGAAGTTTTCGGGACAGCCCAGACCCGGCACTAACACACGGGGTCGGAAAAACTCCGATCCCGGGTGTTTAACCCCTTGCACGCCGCGGTCAAGCATGACCGCGGCGTGCAAGTGTGTCCCCCGTGGATCGGACCCCCCCCGGTGTGCTTACCGGGGGATCCGATCCCTCCTGCCGCTGCCCAGGGTTCCGACGAGTGACCCGGGGCTGTCGGCTCCTCTTCTCCCCGGGTCCTGCCTTCCTGGCAGGACCCGGCTGTGTGTAACTGAGCATGCTCAGCATGCTCAGTTACTTACAGTATACACTGCAATACAAGTGTATTGCAGTGTAAAGGCTTGAATAAGCGATCGGATGATCGCTTATTCAAACCAAGAAGTAGAAAGTGTAAAAAAAAAAAAAATTCACTTTTTATAATATAATTAACTAAATAAAATAAAATAAAAGTCCCATAATCTCCCCAGTAACACATAAAATGCAAATAAAGTATATAAAACACAAAACACGTACATATTTGGTATCACCGCGTCCGTATTAATCTGTACAATAAATCTAAATCAATATTGAACCCGCTCGGTGAACTACGTAAAAAAAAACTCGAAAAACTTCCCATAATATACAATTTTTCATCAAACACCATCACAAAAAATGTTCTAAAAAGTGATCAAAAAAAGTTACGGTACCTAATGTGATACGACTGAAAATAACAACTGTTTTCACAAAAAATAAGCACTCAACCAGATCTGACAACAGAAAAATACAGAAGTTATGGCCCTGAAAAGTTGTCAATAGTAAAAACAATGCGATTTTCTCCAATATTGGTTTTGCTCAGGAAAATTGAGCAAAGATAAGAAAAACTATATAAATGAGGTAACACCGCAATCGTAGTGAGCCAGAAAATAAAGATAAAATATTATTTTTACGTTACGGTGAGCGGGGGGGGGGGGGGGGGCGTGGGGAAATGCTAACAATCCAAAATAAAAATTGATGATTTTGTTTGTGTCCCCCTTGAAATAGTTAATAAAATCTCATGAATAAGCTTTAGACTCCCAAAATAAATTATTTATACATTGTATCTCATCCCATAAAAAATAAGCCCTCATATGATTGCATTACCAAAAAAAATAAAAATTTATAGGTCGTACAATGTGACAATACAAATCTGCTGTGAATGGCGCCTCCATTCATTCTATACTCGGCCGTGCGCCCGTGCAGCAGTCACCACCACATATGTGGTATCAGTACACTCGGGAGGAATTGGGCATCAAGCGTTGCAGTGCGTTTCATCATTTAATTTATTCTGAAAATGTCAGTTTTGGCCTAAATGAATGTATTTCCAAAAAAATTCCATAGTTTCTAAATCGCAGGTCAATATTTTTTAACCCATGTGAAACACTTAAAGGGTTAATGGACTTAATAGAAGTTGTTTTACATATGTTGAGGGGTGAACTTTCTATAGTGAGGTAATTTATGGGGTTTTACTATTATTTAGGCCTCTCAAAGTCACTTGAAAGCTGAGTTGTCCCTCAAAATGTGAGTTATGGCAATTTTCATGAAAATAAGAAAAATCGCACCTAAAGTTCTGCACCTCATAACATCCTAGAAAAATGACCGGAAGCATAAAATATCATCACAACATAAAGCAGATATTCCGTAAATGTTAATTATCAAACTTTTTGGGTAGTTTTACTTCCTGTCTGGAAACCAGAACATTTCAAACTTGGAAAATGAAGAATGTTTACAAACTTTTGCCAAATTTTCACTTTTTTTCAGAACGAAAAACACAAAACTTATCACTTAAATTTTATAACTAACATGAAGTACAATGTATCACGAGAAAAAATTCTCAAAATCACCAGGATATGTTAAAGTGTTCCGAAGTTATAACCAATTATCGTGAGACATGTCAGATTTGAAAAATCGAGTTTGGTCATTGAGCTGAAAACAAGCGACGGTGATAAGGGGCTAATAAACATCAGTAAATAACTCTGTGTAATAACCCCATTTCTTTACCTCAAACCAGGTGGCCTAAATGTAGACTATTCATTGAAACCAGTCCTATAAGACCGTCCTCTAACAGTGAACCATTGATACCAATGATGACATCATCCAGAAAGTATAGCCATGTGATAAATCTATGAAATTTGTATAAGAAATATTTTTTAAAAAAAATTGAAAAATTTTGTGAAAAATTGAAATTGACACTCTCATTTTGTTTTTTACAGAAACCACATGAAGAAAAGTCACATATGTATAGAGCACTTATGGGTTATTCACAAAGAAGACACATGAATATCTCCAACGGTGCTATAGTTTCTTTTATTTATGTTATTTAAGATGGGGGCTATGTACTTTATCATCTATTCCCTGAACCTTTAATAGTAAATCCCTCCTTGAGTATGTGTGTTGGTTGAGCAGGGGGTCATTTTTTCTTTCTTTTTACCGCCATAAGATATGAGGTACGCAGCAGTTTTACAGAGAGCACGGTGTGCTGTACGAAAGTATGACACACTGTATGCAACTCTATACTGCATTGTAATGTTTGGCTCTAAGCCGGGGAACTGATGGGCAAGTTGCCCTTAAACAAAATGTCGCATCATGTTTTGAAGGGAGGAGGTGGTTACAATGTGGGGTACATGATAGGTAGATGGCTCCCTGACGTCATAGGGACACGCGCACATGCGCCCTTTGTATTTCTGAACGCCGGGGGAGATAGTATTATTGTCACCAAGTTACAAGAGGTAAAGAAATGGGGTTATTACACAGGGCTGATTACTGATGTTTCTTGATATAACAATGGAAGCCGCTCACTGTGTCACATATATGGATGTTTTGAAGTGTAACTTTGTTGTATAAATGCACCTGATATGATCACATGACTTATGATGTTGTCCATATATATGGAGTGTTGGATTTATCACATTGCTTGAAAAAGGATCCTGAACAGGGTCTGAAACGTTGCACTTGGGGTAATAAAGCTCCCATCCGTTTTTTTCACATTTTACCTTGGAGTGCAGTCTCATTTTTTTCTTGGATATCTATCTATCTATCTATCTCTCTCTCTCTCTATCTATCCATCTCCTATCTATCTATCTATAAAGAAAAAATTGTAAAGCGGCACAGCCTTCAGAAAAAAGTGCAGGTGGGTGCTATCCAAATACTCTTACCCCAAGAGTGTAGATATACAAGCAGACAAACGGCAGCACTCCAAAGAATCGTGGAAAAAATGTGAGGTTTATTCCATCTCTAGCAACGTTGCAGCTGTGGATCAGCCTTTGTCAAGCAATGTAACAAGTGTTCATCAAGTGTTTAAATAGTTGCAACATAGTGATGCTTCACATACATCAATTAAATGCAAATACATGTTTACAAATCATCAACTTATCTGTATACAGTTAACAATCCTAGTGACACGTGTCGAAATGTGATTGATGTGTACATAATTAGATATACTTTATATATTCACTAACACAGTGTCCAAAAATATGTCATAGTGTAAATTTAATGCTTAAAATCACCTGTGTAATTCGGTCCCCATGCAACACAGGATGTGTGCGGCGTCTCTAAACAAGGTAATGCGCATAACCGGAAGGAGGAAAGGAGACAGAGGGGCAGATTTACTTACCCGGTCCGTTCGCGATCCAGCGGCGCGTTCTCTGCGGTGGATTCGGATCCGGTCGGGATTCACTAAGGCAGTACCTCCGACATCCACCAGATGTCGCTGCTGAGCTGAAGTTCCCCGAGGTCCAGCGGAATGCACCATCCTATACCTGGTGAAGGTAAGCGCGAGTCCCGCAACACTTTTTTTTTAAAAAAATGTGGTGGTTTTTCCGAATCCGTCGAGTTTTCGTTCGGCCACGCCCCCCGATTTCCGTCGCGTGCATGCCGGTGCCGATGCGCCACAATCCGATCGCGTGCGCCAAAATCCCGGGGCAATTCAGGTACAATCGTCACAAATCGGAAACATTCGGGTAACACGTCGGGAAAACGTGAATCGGGCCCTTAGTAAATGACCCCCAGTGTGTTGTTACTGCGCATGTCACGCATGCGTATTGAGGAGCTGACGTTGGACTGCGCCATGTTGGAAAAGGTAAATGAGATTAACTTTCTGGCGCATGCGCGCATCATACCATGTTCGATCCAGCGCCATATTGGAAAAGGTATACGATACCAGAAAGTCTCCTCTAAAGGAAAGATACTAGGGCCAGGGTTAATAACGATCAAAAGGCAAAACACATCACAAAAGTTGGACAATGAAATGAATTACTGGGAATAAGCTCCACAAAAAGCACCGGTCCACAAATTATGAGGGTCAAAGTCTACCTCTTTCACCTAGATCAGGCGATCAAGGTACCAATGTAGGGGGATACCCCATGAGGGTGGAATGACACAATTAGTATGTCACACTCCTACATACTGGGGGCTACCCCAACCTCTAGTGGGCCACAAAGATGTCCTAGTGACGTGTATGCCTCAGGTAAACCTGTCTATATAATTCTTAGTATAGAAAATGTAGAAACATCCAGAAGCGAAATGGGTAGTCACATCCACTGTCTCCAGTCCTCATTATTCCATAAAGAAAACATTTTTAGAGAAAAGCGGGGAATACACACAAAAAAGGATGATTTCGGCATTCTTCTTATTCTGTGTGTGCTGTGATGTTAGAGTGATAATAAGTGATCTGAAAAAAAAGAAACAAGAAATTAATATCATGGTATCCGAAGAACACCAAAACCCTACGGGAAGTAGATAGCAGGTAAGTCAAGGGACATAAAGGACAAGCAGGTAATCAGACGATCCCACTGGTCTTGAAATCAACATTCAAGCCATTCGGTTTCAGTGTGTTTAATTTATGAATCCACTCCAGTTCCCTTCTTTTCAATAATTTTGTTCTGTCTCCTCCTCTTCTCAGGGGTGGGATTCTATCGATCAACCTAAACCTAAGTTGACCTTCCCTATGATTGCACTCTTTGAAATGTTTAGGGACCGGGAGGTCCTTTCTACCGATCCTGATAGTATATCGGTGCTGACTCATACGGATCTTAAAATCTAAGGTAGTTTCTCCTATATACCATAGGTTGCAAGGACATTGTAACAAATATATCACAAAGTCAGAGTCACAGGTAAGATAAATGTTTGATCAAGAATCTCTTGTTGGTGATGGGGTGGGTGAAACTATCCCCCTTTAACATCATCGTGCAATTGACACATTTTAAACAAGGGAAACTGCCCTTCCTCTGAGGGGCTAAAAAAGTTTGTCTCAGTGTCCTGCTTGGTCCAATATCGGCTTTAACCAATCTATCCTTTAGATTAGGGGTGCGAGGGTAGGATGAAAGGGGAGGTATTTTGAATTCCTCTATATCTGGAAATGCATCAGTCAGGAGATGCCAGTTCTTCAATATAACTTTACCAATTTTGTTACTTGTTTCTGTGTATGTGGACACAAAGGGGATGCGTTTGTCAGTCCTAGCCCTCGTATGTGACTGTAACAGCATGTTCCTATCAAGATTATGCACTTTGTTTCTCTGTTCTAGAATTAAGGGAGAGGGGTATCCTCTGTTTCTGAATTTGTTAGTGAGATTGTCAAAGTCCAGAACCAGTCAACTGGAGTAGCGGGACAGAATGACATGCCCTTATTCAATAATGACAATTGGGCCGGTGTCAGCATCTTAGATGAAATGTTTACTACTAATGTCTGTCTTTCTTTGTCGGATTCACTCTGGATGTCGTTGCTTTTCCTTTCTGGCTCCTTGTGATTAGGGCTAGGACTGACAAACGCATCCCCTTTGTGTCCACATACGCAGAAACAATTAACAAAATTGGTAAAGTTATATTGAAGTTTAGCATACACTTTGGCATCCTGCACCCTCAGGTCAAAATAAGCCTTCTGGGGCTCACCTGTTAAGAAGGGGGCCAACACTTCTGCCCACTGGTCCTCAGGAAGCCGGGAACTCTCAGCAATCCGCTCAAAGGTGCCCAGGAAAGCCTCTACATCATCCTCCTTCGTCATTTTCCTCATGGCGTTTTGCACCAGCTGCCGGGGTGCCTGCTGCGGGGCTTGTAGCGCCTCAGGTCTCTACGCCAAGGCTTGGATTTGCTGTTGGAGAGTTTTGTTCACCTGCTGCTGCTCCCGCCCAATGTCCTGCTGAGCTTTCACCAACAGATGATTGGTCTCTCGCTGGGCTTGCATGGCTTCTTCATGCACCTGTCGCTGTAAGGCATTTGCCTGCTGGAGGTTAACATTAGCTTGCACAAGCTGTTTTATAAGTTCCTCCATTTTTCTGTTGAAACAAGTCTCTGTCTCTTTAAGGAGCTGCCTGCACCCGAGACACCAAACTGTAGGGGTTCAGCTCACTGGTGAGAGCCAAGACAGTTCACAGAGACACAGAGTCCAACTTTTAGTTCCAAACACTGGTCTGACTTCCACTCTTTATTGCCAGTTGCGTTCACAAGTCCAACTTGTACAGGCGCATAACTGACAGAAATAAAGTACAAAACAAAAAGATCTGCCCGTCTAGGCGCCAGCTAATACAATAGCTTTTTCCCTCTCTAGCTAAGGGTACAAAATAAACGCATAGGCAGTCTTTAGCTCCAGGCTTGTTCCACACAGAGCAGCACCTCTAGCTCCGGTCAGAGAGACTCCTCTCATGGTGCAGCGCGGGTTTCTAAAGCCCTGGACCAGGTGCAGCTAACGAGCTCCATTAACACAGCCCCAGAACCTGGATTAATCATCAATGGCCATCCTAGCCCGACTCGGGGTTACCCTTGCTCTCCGTGCACAGAGAGTCTACACCTGGGAGTACGACCCTGCCAAGCCAGCCAGGTCACAGATGTATGATCTCTTCCACCTGACCAACAAATGGCTGCAGTTGTGGAGCGGGTTGTCTGTGACCGCTTTGTCCGTGCTCTACCGGCAAAAGTACAGAGATGTGTCGGGTATTCAGATCCAAAAACTGTGGATGAGCTGGTGTCCACAGTAGAGCGCTTTACGGCTACAGAAGAGTATCTCCAGGTGCTGTGTCCTACATCCCCTAGGAACAACAGAAAACCATCATCTGGTAAGGGTGAAGACACACATGGCGTTTTTGGGCCGTTTTTACTAAGTGCGTTTTCAGATGGTTAAAAACGCATGCGTTAAAAAACGCATCCGTTTTTTAAAAACGCATCCGTTTTTTGGAAACGCATGCGTTTTTGTCCGTTTTCCGAAATTGCGCAATGAAAAACGGACAAAAATGCATGCGTTTTCAAAAAACGCATGCGTTTTTAAAAAACGGATGCGTTTTTTAACGCATGCGTTTTTAACAATCTGAAAACGCACTTAGTAAAAACGGCCCAAAAACGGCCCAAAAACGCCATGTGTGTCTTCACCCTAAGACTGTTCCTTATTCTAAAGACCGGCCTACAAGTCCAAAACAGGACTCTGTGTCTAAAGCCCGGGGTCAGGTAGTTTGCTGGCGCTGCCAAGGACTGGGACATATCGCTGCTAACTGCCCGGTGCTAGGAGAACCTATGGAGTGTGACTTGGGAAGGTGTGGGTCCTTGTTTGCTAGGCCTTCTTGTGCTGCACATATGGACAATGCATCTGAGAGACAGACCTGTGTAGTACAAATAGAAGGTCATCCTGTTTTGGCATTACTGGACTCACCGCATGGGTGTAATTTGTATCCATGGAGATACTAAGGACTATCCCACTGCTGTTATAATGGTGGAAACTACTTGTGGGACATTAAGCCATGAAGTCGGTGATTTTCCCTTATTCTGGGATTTGTGGGAAAATAAAAACAGTCAATTGTATAATGTGCATGATGATGTTAACCTGTCTGAACATGTCTCTATTGTCTGATACCTCAGCTGAGCCAGTCATTGCTGTACCTTTAGAGCAAGAGGAACCTAGTAATTTTCCTTTAGAGGTCCTTGCTGGGGACTCAGAGGAAACAGTTCCTGATTTAGAACTTTCCCAGTTACAAGTATCCAGGGGAAACTTTGGTACAGAACAGCTGAGAGATCCGAATCTTGTTAATGCCTGGAAAAATGTAAAAGTTATTAACGGTGTACCCCAAGAACCAGGCGTTGAATTAGTGTATCCCCATTTTATGGTACACAATGACTTGTTGTATAGGGTGAAGAAAACCCCAACTGATGTAATAGAGCAGCTTGTTGTACCGCAGCTAGCTCATTCTCATGTATTAGGGGGGCATCTAGGGGCTGAGAAAACCAGAGAACAAATTGAGAGAAACTTTTTCCGGCTGGGTATTTATAAAGCGGTCGATGTATTTTGTCAGTCCTGCCCGGAGTGTCAAATTAACACTCCTCGGCCGCATTATCGCAACCCACTCATTCCCCTTCCAATTATTGAAATTCCCTTTGAGCATATTGCTATGGATCTTGTGGGTCCACTTCCTAAGTCCGCCAGGGGTCACCAACACATCTAAGTGATCCTAGACTACGCAACCCGCTATCCAGAAGCAATACCACTCAGGAATACATCATCTAAGGTCATAGCAAAAGAGCTGTTCCAAATGTTCACCAGGACTGGTATTCCCAAAGAAATACTCACTGACCAGGGGACACCATTCATGTCTAAAATTACTAAAGAATTGTGCTGGTTGTTAAAAATTACACATTTACACACCTCTGTGTATCATCCACAAACCGATAGGCTAGTGGAAGGATTTAATAGGACACTGAAAGACATGCTCAAAAGGGTGGTGGATGAAGATGGGAAAGACTGGGATTGTCTTCTTCCCTATTTAATGTTTTCTATAAGGGAGGTTCCACAGGCATCTACAGGGTTCTCACCCTTTGAACTCCTTTATGGAAGATATGTACGAGGGCTCTTGGAGTGTTGTTGAGCATATAGCTCAGATGCAGCACCGCATAGCAGCAGTAATGCCAATTGTTAAAGAGCATATGCAGCAAGCTCAAGAGGCTCAGGCGAGGGTCTACAATAGATCTGCTAGGGTTAGAACTTTCCAACCAGGTGATAGGGTGTTAATTCTGGTACCCACATTAGAAAGTAAATTTTTGGCAAAGTGGCAAGGACCCTATGAGGTTGTTGAAAGGGTTAATGAGGTTAATTATAAGGTATATCAACCAAGGAAAAGAAAACCCTACCAGATATACCATGTTAACCTCATTAAACCCTGGAAAGATAGTGAGGTGCTTTGTGCCAAAAAGCAGCCTCAACAGTTACCGAGCAATGTATTGCCTGAGGTTTATGTTGCTGAAACTTTATCCGCAGTTCAGAAACAAGAGGTCAGGGAGCTGCTGCAAAGGAACAGGGAAACATTCTCTGAGTTGCCGGGACGTACTAACCTTATAAAGCAACATATTGTTCCTCAGCCAGGAGACAAGGTTAAGTTGTGCCCATATCGTGTACCCGAAGCCCAGAGACAGGCAATCTCAGAGGAAGTAAAGAAAATGTTGGACCTTGAGGTTATTGAAAAGTCACAAAGTGGTTGGTCTAGCCCAATCGTTATCATTCCCAAACCCGACGGTACCCTGAGATTTTGTAACGACTTTAGGAAGTTGAATGAAATCTCAAAATGATGCCTATCCTATGCCCAGGGTTGATGAATTGATAGAAAGGTTGGGTCCGGCTAGGTATGTCACTACTCTGGACCTTACTAAGGGCTATTGGCAGGTTCCATTAACTAAAGAGGCAAAAGAAAAGACTTCTTTCTCTACCCCAGAAGGCCACTATCAGTATAAAGTACTCCCTTTTGGCCTACATGGTGCACCAGCCACTTTTCAGAGGTTAATGGACCTAATTTTGGAGCCTCATAGAGAATATTCAGCAGCCTACCTAGATGATGTGGTTATCTTTAGCCCAGATTGGGAATCTCATCTAGGGAAGGTACAAGCAGTCTTGGATTCCTTGCGGGAGGCCGGCTTAACCACCAACCCAAAAAAATGTAAAACTGGTCTGGAGGAGGAAAGATATTTGGGGTAGAACATTGGAAGAGGAGTCATCAAACCCCAAAGTGACAAAATTGAGGCAATTAAAAACTGGCCTCAGCCCATTTCCAAAATGCAGGTCAGAGCCTTCCTGGGCATAGCGGGTTATTACAGGAGGTTTGTGCCAAACTTTGCCACTATTGCCGCTCCTCTCACAGACCTTATCAAGGGGCCAAAGTCCAACATGGTAAAGTAGAATAAGGAGGCAGAACAGGCTTTCCAGCGATTGAAGGACGTGCTGTGTAAGAGGCCGGTATTGATTGCTCCTAACCTTAAGGAGGAGCTTATACTGCAAGCAGATGCCTCTAATGTTGGGTTAGGGGCTGTCCTTTCTCAGGTAAAAAATGGGGAAGAGTACCCTGTAATGTACCTCAGCAGAAAACTAACATCTGCTGAAAAAAATTATGCCATAATAGAAGGGGAATGCCTTGCTCTGAAGTGGGCCATTGAGTCTCTGAGATATTATCTTCTGGGCAGACAATTTAGGCTAGTCACAGACCACTCACCCTTAAAATGGATGGCCCAAAATAAGGGGAAAAATGCGAGAGTGACTAGATGGTTCCTTGATCTGCAAGATTTTAAGTTTTATGTGGAACATCGTCCAGGAGCTCTACAAGGTAATGCGGGCGTGTTATCATGCGCACATTGTTTAGTGACACAAGTTCCTCCTCCCCACAGGTCTGAGCAGAGGGGGAGGGTATGTAAGGCAGCGGCTGGAAAGGTCATCAATGGCATCTGTATTCCAGCTAGGTTTTTCTCCTATGCTTGGTAAAGGGATGGCCATTGATGATTAATCCAGGTTCTGGGGCTGTGTTAATGGAGCTCGTTAGCCGCACCTGGTCCAGGGCTTTAGAAACCCGAGCTGCACCATGAGAGGTCTCCCTGACCAGAGCTATAGGTGCTGCTCTGTGTGGAACAAGCCTGGAGCTAAAGACTGCCTATGCGTTTATTTTGTACCCTTAGCTAGAGAGGGAAAAAGCTATTGTATTAGCTAGCGCCTAGACGGGCAGGTCTTTTTGTTTTGTACTTTATTTCTGTCAGTTATGCGCCTGTACAAGTTGGACTTGTGAACACAACTGGCAATAAAGAGTGGAAGTCAGACCAGTGTTTGGAACTAAAAGTTGGACACGGCGTCTCTGTGAACTGTCTTGGCTCTCACCAGTGAGCTGAACCCCCTACAATACCTATACCAATTATATGTGGACTCCACATTGAAGTCGTTTCAGCAGTTGGAGGAGTTTGAGGTCCCCAGACAGATGTTTTACCAATATATACAATGAAGGCACAGCTTACAGTCGCAATTTGAGTCAGGGGATGTAGAGATTTCTCCACTCGGAGTGATGACTGGGGTGGTCCAGGTTAAATCCATGAGAGGGCTAATTTCTTTGCTGTATGTAGAAATCTTGGACATGGTGCTGGGAGACCAGATGACTGGGACGCAGCAAAGGTGGGAAAGGGATGTAGGTGAGTTGGAAGAGGAGGAGTGGGAGGAGGCACTGGAGTCCTCCTGTAAGTTGTCGCTGAATGTGGCGCAGAGGCGATCGCAGCTGTTCTTGCTTCATAGAGCCTATTGTACCCCAGTCATGTTAAGAAAAATGGGGATCCGTAGTGAGGCTAGATGTCTGCGATGTTTAATGGATGAGGCTGATATCATGCACATGTTTTGGTCATGTCCGGCACTAAGAGACAGGGCTAGTAGACTGCTGGAAAGAGTGTTTGGTGTGACAGTGGGGTCTGACCCGAAGGTGTGTGTACTGGGCTTTGTGGGGAAACTGGAGGGTACCAGGGCAGAACAGCAGGCGATAGCCAAAATCCTATATCAAGTGCGGAAAACAATAGCTACACATTGGCTGGATGCTGCGCCTCCTGGTATATCAGAAGTTAAAAGAATGGTGAATGTCACACTTCATATGGAAATGGGGGTTTACCTCAAGCATAATGCATTGGGGAAGTTTGTAAAGCAGAGGAGTAAATGGTTGGATTGCCCAAGACTAGGGTCGGAGGAGCTGCTCAGAAGGTGGAGACAAGTGTGCCCAGGGGGAGTGTTGAGGGCAGGTAGGAGCTAGAATTAAGCAGGAGTAGTGTTTTGGTACAGCAAAAAAGGACTTTAGCTTCGGACTAGGAGGGACTGGACCGCTGGGAGGGGGGAAGAAGTTCGTTAGGGAAGGGAGGGGAGGTGTTTGGTTAATGTTATGGTCATGTGTTGCATTTCTTATACTTATGACTGCACTAATGTTTGTTCTTTTTTCAAAATGGATGTAAATGTATATGCTTGAATAAAGACCATCTGATTTTTAAAAAAGTGGTACGTAGGAGTACGTGCCTGTGTGCATTGATCTCTTTCCAGGGTGGCCAGAAGCTTTTCCCATGACCAAGGCTACTGCCAGAGCTGCAGCCAAGAAGGTGGTGAGTGAGATTTTCTGCAGGTTTGGACTTCCAGAGATCATAGGTCGCAGAACCCAGTTCACAGGACAGGTAAAGACCTGAAGCCTTGTCCCTCCTGGGTGTAGAACAGGCCCTCGAGTTAGTGGTTGGATTGAGAGACTAAACGGCATTCTTAAGTTAGAGATCCGGAAGGCCATGGAAGTAACAGGGAAACCATGGCCTGAGTGCCATCCTGCTGCCCACCATTCAGTTAGGACCACCCTTAACAGAAAGATGGGATTGTCCCCCTTTGAAGTACTTTTTGGCTGTGCACCCAAACTAGGCCGCTACTTCCCACAGACCCTATAGCTGACGGCAGGAAACCAGGTGGAATATGTCATACAGTTGAGCCAGGGCTCTGAAAAAGTGTTTCTGATTCCTTTTCAGATCCGGACAGAGACCTCAAGTGCAATACCTTGAAGCCTGGAGGCTACGGGTGGTAAAGAGAGACACCAGAGAGAGAGAGTCTGGAGCCTCACTACGATGGTCCTTTCCAAGTCCTGCTGACCAGTCCCACGTCTGTGCAGCTAGAGGGAAGTCAGCACGCTTCCACGCTTTCTATTACAAACTTACTTATTCATCTTGCTAGCTGGTTTCTTCTGGTCTCCTCAGGGACACCCCAACCATTACTATCACTGTGTCTATAGGGCTGACCAGGATGCCCCCAGGGTAGGAGACTTTGCACCAAATCCTGTAGACATCAAACACTGGTAATACAGGGCTACCTGTGCTTCCATTGTTAAAGAAGGTCATTGTCTTATTGCGCCTTGACTTATTGTTGGTGCAATAAGACAATGACCTTCTATAACATTGACAGCACAGGTAACCCTGTATTAGCAGTGTCTGATGTGTACAGGGTTTGTGGGGATAGGAGAGTCAGGTCAGGCCTGGAGGCCGGGAAGGTGAGTATACTGTGATAACACTTGTGTATTCCTTCCTCGTGATCCCCAGGGATAAGTTTGATCAGACACATAAAGAAAAGGTAGAGAATCCCAAAGGATTCTGGAGGTCGGAGAGAAGCACCTAGATGACAACGTTTATATATAGATACAGTGGGAGCACCAAGGGGGGTCCCAGATGAGTACAAGACCCACAATCAGGTATGGGCAGGACTAGAGTCCATTATTCCCCAGATAGCTATGAGCAAAGATGTTGATTGGGTAACTGTTTTATTGTGTCTGTCCAGGGAACCTCAAGAGAAACTCTGGGGTGGACACTTTGTCCTTCACTTTGTAGTTGGGGGATTGGAAGGGTTTGCTTTAAGTGGGGGTGATATTGGGGATTGTGATTTTGCTCTTGTCACTTATTGCGCATTGTGTGGTCCCCCTCATCAAGTCCACCATGTCCCAGATGGCCGTCCAGGCCGTAAGAACCACGACAGGAGAAGTGCCCAGAGTGGAGGATGATGCTGCCTGTTGGAGAACCAGCCTGTTTACAAACCTGTGGACTATGGGGACTCAGTTATGGGATTTGAGTGTGCAGACCTGTAATCCTTTTAGGGGGATCTGGTGAAGCCATAAAAAAAGTCCAGCAGGTGAGGGCTTAGCCCACCTGAAAGGTACCTGGAGTTTGAGGAGGTTGCTTTAGGAGGTTATAGGTCTGCAAGTCTCAAATAGGGGGGAATGTTAATGATATATTTCCTCTACAGCGGCCATCTTGGACCAAGAGAACCAAACAGAAGCCATTTTGAAAATAAAGCGGACATTTTAACTGGCCTGCTCACAGCTAATGTCATGATTCAAACTTCATTTTTATGTAACCTGTTTGCTCGCTTGCCACTTTCTCCTTGACATTTAATGAGAAGCGAGTCTGTCCTTCACTGTTATCCAATATTTCTGCTCTTGCAATTGCTTATCTCCTGTTTTGACTTGCCTGAGTCTTCTTCTCATGGAAATTAGTATAAACAGGGCCTCTGAGAAGAAATAGTTAACCTTTTCGGAGAATATCCTGGTAAAATTCATTATGGCCAATAGCATTGCAGTATTCTATCTCCTTGTCACGCCCCTTTTTCCTGATAATTTTGGGTTTTATATATGCGCTTGTGTGTGAATAAAGGAGAGATTCTACATTCACTAAGAGACTGATGTGTCTTGGGTTCACGTTCACAGTACCGGGCAGCCATGAAAGAGTTAATTTGAAAGTCACCTTTACAACTGATAAGGGGGGCGGGGGGTTTAAGCCCTAGATAAAATCTCTATCAATACTAAACCCAAAAACCCATCGTGGCTTGCAGCAAAAGGTTTTTTCATATGCTGAGGGTCCCGCTGTAATGTATGCTGTTTTGCCATTACATAAGGTACAAAAAATAAATAATTTAATTCATTGCGATACACACCATGTGGTTTACATGATACGATGCACTGAATGTACAAGTGTTTATGTGGAATGTACTGTACAGAAATTAAAAACTAGGATTGGACAGCACATTACAAGCATTAGTAATGGCAATTCTAGCGCTTCTGGTGCAGCAAAGCACTTTGTGTAAGTACACAATGAGGAGCTCTCTTCTTTGCGCTTCTACAGTTTGGAACGAGTTAATTGTCCAATCCGGGGAGGGGATTGGAGAGGGTTACTCCTGAGAAGGGAAGCTCATTGGATCCTGGCTTTAAATTTGCGATACCCTAATGGCATGAATTCAAAGAATGATCATTCCTATATTTATTACAATCTGTATTTATGTTTAAGCTCTTTTTGATGTAATATATAATATCTATGTTTTTCAAAGCTGTATATGTTTGCATGCAGTGTCTGGACCGAATACTACGTATCCAATCAAACTAGGTGGATGTAGGTAAAGCTTAATACTTAGCCAAAACGCGTAGGTTTTTCTTTTTTTGTACCTACATGTGCACCACTGTACCATCATTTTAAATATGGAAAATAAAGGAACTTAAAATGTTATTTGGATGTGCTGCGGAACCTCTTCTTTTGGAACCTTGCTGTATCAAGCCAGACACACGCATGTGCAACACCCTCGCCGATGCAATGGCGAGGGAGGGTTTGCGAATACGTCCCACCTGCATGTAATCCCATTACACTACATGGTCCTGATAGGACATAGGGGTATTGCAGTGGTGAATCCTGCCTGGCAAGGCAGGAGTTAAGTATTTTGTATGATGCAAGATGCCATTGTCCAATGATATGTGTTACATCCTGTGCTCTGTAAGCTGAGATGTGATTGGAGGAGCAGCCACCACCTGACCAAAGGGAGGTAATAAAACCTCTGGCCAGGAATGTTCCAGTATGATTATTCTAGTGTGGAATCCTAGAGATCAGTGAGTGAGTGAGTAATCTCAGTCTGGCCCATACCAGAGCAGGAAGAGCCTAGCCCCTGCCTCTGAAGAGTGGAGCATCAGACTAGAGTTAGTGTAGTGAGGAAAAGGGGTATCATCTTACCATTAAAGGTGATACCTGAAGAGATCCAGGAACAAGCTGAAGCTTCCTTCCAGGACACAGCCGCCTCCCAGCCTGCCCTCTACATCCAGGCTGGTGAACTATCTCCTGAGGCTCCCTCCAACTCACATCTCAGCACTCCATCTACCTGTTAAAGGCACGTTGCTGCGGTTCCTGCCGGTTCAAATAAAGAACTGTAAGTTGTTTTCTTCAACTTCTGTCTCCGTCTGGTCCCTGCTAATACGGCTGCCTTCATCACCGGCACCCTGTCCATCACCCAGAGACTCACACTCGGGACATTAAGGGTTTGCCCCAGGGAGATTCGCTATAGCAGCCTCTCCCTCATCTTTTCTTGCCAACACCACCCTGCTGGAGACCTGCCAGGCTGTAGGACAGCCCTCCGGTTCCCCCGTACCAAGCACCGTGACAATAGCGTGCTTAGGCCGCAACCGCCAGCCACTCCGGTACTGCGGGCCCGGCTGTCTCCAGGCCTCACCTCAAGGGCTAGGCCCCGGTGGGGGATGTTGCAAGTGGCGTCACGAATCACAGGATATATACTTCTGTGCCTTATCCTGGCACTAAAGACTGTACTTTATTAAGAAAAAGACTGTGCTGCCTAACCCTGATGCCATCCGGGTTTAGGCCCAAGTATTTGTGTGTTTCTACATTGAACTTTATACTGCTGCCATGTGCTGTCGAGCGCCGCTCCAGCACTCAAGAGGTTAATTCCTGCAAGAACTGTGTCAGCTCTGCTACATCCGGCGCTGCTGCGCCTGAAGCATTTACCTCAGAGGCGTGTGGCGCAGCAAGTATTTCAAGCCCGCCAAATCTTGACTGGCGGGAACTCCAGAGGCGTCATTAGGCTCCGCCCCCTGCGCGAGTGGCGCGAAGCACCGTGGAGGAGGAGCTGGAGCGTGTGCGGCCGGCAACGAAGAGGGTTAATCGGCCATCTTGGATTTCGGCGCAGGCCGCGCCTGAAGCCTGCCAGCAGCGTGCGCCTCATCCGGAGTTCCGGCGCACGTGTCCTGCCACTGGAGGAGAACACCGCTGAGCATCACTGAGCCCTGCTGCCTGCCGGACATCGGGAACGGAGACCTTCGTGTACCGGAGCTGTCCTGTCACCGCGGCTGATCCTGAGTGAGTACCGCTGGGGAAGTTAAAGGGGGGTAGAGATTGTTTCCGACACTAGGTTATTGACTCACCTCCCAAGGAATAGTGACTGTGTCTTAAAGTGCCCACGTCCCATTCTAGCCATCGCCCCTAGCAACGGACATTGTATAACCCTACAGGCTTCCCTCAGCTAGGCCAGTCATGTCCGCCCAGGACGAAGATACGGGACTGGCGCAAGTCCCGTCCCCTGGTCCCTCCTCAGGGTACCGGAGCATGTTAAGTCCTCCAGAGAGTCCCTTCAGCCCTGCTACAGCTAGTGTCCCTGGGACTCCCACCATGATGCCTCTGACTATGCCCTACTATCTGGGGGCCCCCTGGTTACCCTACTACGAGGGAGAAGCACATACTCTCCCTGAATTCAGCGACAAGTTGTTAGCCACCTTCGCCTTGCTCCCATTCACAGAGGAACAGAAAGTGGGCATCCTCATCGGGCAGTTGAAAGGACCCGCTCTCCGGGAAGTCAAGTCTTGGCCCCGAGAACAGTGTCAGAATGTGGTCCAAATTCTTGATAGGCTACGCAACACCTTTGACAAGTGTACCGTCTCCGTGTTGAAGCAGAAATTCTTCGGGAAAAGACAGAAGCCCCAAGAGTCCCTCCGAGACTTTGCCCTCTCCCTACAGGAGACATGGAAGGCCATCACCTGCCTTGAGCCCAAAGACGCTGAAACCTCTGATCAAACCTTAAGGGAACAATTTATTAATGGACTTGTTGATAGAAATCAAAGGTGTCAACTAAAGATCATCTCTTCTCAACATGCCCAGGCCTCTTTCCTTGAGTTTAAGGAAATTGCCATTGACATATTAGGAGACCGACCACCTACTGGACCGCAGAAAGAGCTTGAATCCGTGGAAATGGAAGAATCTGCTCTCGCTTGCCATCCCACGCAGTCAGCATCACCTACTCCTGCGGCCATGGAAGTTACTGGCATAACAGGGCCGGTCCCTAATCTGGCGGACACCCTGCACCAAATCCTCGATCGGTTGACCCAGTTGGAAGTAACTGTCTCCGCTATGAGGAGGAAACCTCCAGAGAACCCGGTACGGTCAACTACTCCTCGTAAATCTCCGACGAAACAGCGCCCAAAAGAAGCGAAGTCGTTAAGCACCTGGAGTCAGAAGAAACCCCACCAGCGGTGCAGCTACTGCCATAAATATGGGCATGAAGAGAATGATTGTCGTCAGTTAAACGACAAACCCTTGGAGCTAAGGGACGACCTCCAAGGGAAGAACTTGTAAGTCCCCGAGATGCTAACTGGATGCCCAGGTTCGTGGGGACTCGCCCCATGGTTCATGTAACCATCAACGGAGTTACTCTACCGGCCTTAATTGATACCGGCTCTCAAGTGACCACCCTCCGGAGTGCTGCCTTCGAGAAATGCCGAGGAAGAGCATCCTTAGTCCAGCCTCCAAAGGCTTACTTGAACATCATTGCTACGAATGGAAAACCCGTACCCATCCGCGGCTACTGGGAGCCCACGCTAACCATTGGAGACACTGAGTTAACCAGACAGGGCGTAGTGGTGACACGTGTGCCCGAAAACGGTAACTTCTCCCTGGTACTGGGTACCAATGTCCTCCGCAACTGCTACCCTGAAGTGCTGAAGGCTCTCCACGACTCCCTGCCGACAGTGCCCAACGGTTCCCGGAAGGTAATTCAGGAGACTATGCAGGTTCTTGCGGCGCAACAGAAGTTTGCTGGCCCTAATGGAGAAATCTGCAGAGCCCGGATCAAGGATCCCCAACCTGTCCGCCTTCAACCTGGGACTGAGACGTTAGTATGGTGTCGAGCCTGCATGGGCGTTCAAGGTCAAGACTACCAGGCGATAGTAGAACCTCTACCAGCTGATGAAGACCTGCCCATTCTAGCCGCCAGGAGCCTAGTCACGGTATCCCGAGGACAAGTACCCATTCGACTACTAAATGTGGGAGACTCCCCAGTGGACCTGAGAAAGTATCAAGCCGTAGCCACTCTCTTCAGTGTCCATCCTGAAGACTTGGTGGAAACCTCTCTGTCTGCCTCCCAACAGTTGGAAGTGAAGCAAGGTGCTGAAGATGAGCCTGCCGAGCAATCCTGGTGGCTTGAGCTCAATATTGGAGACGACGATTTTACTCCTGCAGACCAAGTACAAGGTGTCCTGGATGTCGTCATGAAGCACCACCGGGCCTTCAGCAAACACCCACTGGATTTTGGGCAGACTACTCTGATCCAACATACCATCCCTACTGGCTCTCATCCTCCTATCAAGGAACGATACCGGCCCATACCTCCAGCCCGCTACCAAGAGGTGAAAAAGCTGGTACAAGAGATGAAGACAGCCAACGTTATCCGGGAGAGTCACAGCCCATGGGCTGCCCCGCTGGTCCTTGTGAAGAAGAAGGATGGAACCCTTCGATTCTGTGTTGACTATAGGAAGATCAACAATATCACCCACAAGGACGCCTATCCTCTGCCTCGAATCGAGGAATCCCTCGCAGCCCTAGGGTCAGCTGCCTACTTCTCTACCCTGGACCTGACCAGTGGCTACTGGCAAGTGGCCATGGCGCCGGAAGACAGAGAGAAGACGGCTTTCACCACCCCAATGGGCTTGTTCGAGTTCAACAACATGCCGTTTGGGCTATGCAACGCCCCAGGCACATTTCAACGGCTGATGGAGAGATGTTTGGGTCATCGCAACTTCGAGACCGTCCTGCTATATTTGGACGACATCATCATCTACTCCAAGACTTATGAAGACCACCTCCACCATCTGGCTGAAGTCTTCCAAATCCTGACCCAACATGGGTTGAAGGTCAAGCCATCCAAGTGCCACCTGCTACAACCTAGCGTCAAGTACCTGGGACATGTGGTGAGCGCTCATGGAATTGAGCCAGATCCAGAGAAGATTGCAGCTGTCTACGACTGGCCTACCCCATCAACCGTACGGGACATCAAAAGCTTCCTGGGATTTGCCAGTTATTACAGGCGTTTCATCCCGAAGTTTGCCCAGCTGGCGGCTCCCCTGCAAGAGCTCCTAAGGGGCCTGCCAAAAGAGAGCCAACGTTCCCGAGTATCCATTGAGTGGACGGCCGAACGAGAAGCTGCCTTCCAGATGCTCAAGCAACGGCTGACTGAACCTCCGGTGTTGGGATATCCAGACTACAGTCTGCCTTTCACCCTATACACTGATGCCAGCAAGCAAGGTCTAGGGGCGGTATTATCCCAGCTCCAAAACGGAACTGAAAGGGTCATAGCCTACGCCAGCCGTTCCCTCCGAGAACCGGAGCAAAACGACCAGAACTACAGTTCCTTCAAGTTGGAGTTTCTGGCGTTAGTCTGGGCTGTGACCGAAAAGTTCAAGGACTACCTAGCTGCATCATCTTTCACTGTCTTCACAGACAATAATCCTTTGGCGCATCTGAACACCGCACGTCTTGGAGCACTGGAGCAACGGTGGGCCTCCAGACTTGCCAATTTCAGCTTTACCATCAAGTACCGGGCTGGTAAGACCAATGACAACGCCGACGCTCTGTCCCGTCTCCCTGACCAGTGGGAGGGACCCTCCACGGATGCTCAGTGGGAAGATGTGGAGATGCCAGCGTTCTATGCCCGGTTTGTGCGTCAAGATGCCCAGAGAGTTTACTCCCTACCGACAGAGGCAGCGCCAGCTACTCCTCAAGAAGAGTCAGAGCCCCCTGCGGAAAAGGACCTCTGGATGAGTCTTCAGGCTGATAGCCGTGCCATAGGAGAAGTAATGGACTATCTCTCTAGTGGGCGAGTGCCTGAAAGAATCCGGCGCAGAAGAGCTGATGGAGAACTGTCTCAATTGTGGCGCCAGAGAAAGACTCTGAGCATGCACCAGGGTCTGCTCAAGAGAAGAACTCTGGACCCTATCACTTATGATCGGATATACCAGATTCTGATTCCCAGGAGGGACGCCAAGATAGTACTGGAAATGTACCATGACCAGTCTGGACACTTTGGCGCTCAGAAGACTGAAGCCACCCTCCGAAGGCGATTCTTCTGGGTCAACATGAAGTCCGACATTGAAGCCTGGTGTCGAGAATGCCCGGCCTGCGCCATCGCTCGAGGAGAGCGACACAACCAAAGGGCCCCTCTCCGTCCCATTGGGAGCCAACGGCCCTTGGAGATCCTGGCATTGGACCACGTGAAGTTGGAGCCCAGCAGATCCGGTCACAGTTATGCTCTTACGATCATCGACCACTATACCAAATTTGTGGTTGCAGTACCTGTCAGAGATCTGTCTGCAAGGACTACCGCAGCGGCCCTGTGGAAGAGCTTCATCCTCCCCTATGGCTGTCCGGACCAGATCCTTACAGACCAAGGAACAGCATTTGAGTCCCAAGTCTTCCAGGAGCTGTGCACCCTATATGGCTGCAAGAAGCTGAGGACCACAGCTTATCATCCCCAAGGCAACGGGCTGTGTGAAAAGATGAATCAGACTCTAATCAATATGCTGAGGACTCTGACCCCTGCAAAAAGGGCTGACTGGCCAAAACTATTGCCCGAATTAGTGTACCTGTACAACAATACCACTCATTGCTCCACAGGATACACCCCGTATTATCTGATGTTCGGGAGACACGGCCATCTCCCTGCTGATATGACCTGGGACATGGAGTCCCCTGATTCCCAGTCTTTACTCCCTCAGACTGACTGGGTTCACGAACACCAGAGGCGCCTGGCGGATGCCAGAGAAGTTGTGGATCTGCGGTTGGAAGAGGCCCGAGAGAAACAAAAAAGGGACTTCGATCGTAATGCCTGTGCTGAGCCTTTTGCCCCAGGAGATCGAGTGTGGCTGCGCAACAACCATCCCACCAGTAAGCTAGATGGGCGTTGGGAGCGTGAGCCATACCTAGTTAGGGACAGTCTCTCCCCTGAAGTCTACGAGATTTCAAGAGGAGACCGTCCACCACTCCGGGTACATAGGAACCGGCTGAAGAGATGTCTTCGTCCTTTTGCCCCTATGTCTACACCTCTCACCTCGACCCCCAACTTACAGACCTCCTTGTGTTCGCCTACCCCCAGTTTCTTGGAACTTGTGACTGTGCCTCAATTCTGTTTTGTTTCCACTCCAGTAAGAGGTACCTCGCAGAGACCATCATCCCCACCGCAGTCTCCAATACTGCTGCCTGTGGAGGATGATCCGGCTCCACTGTCTGCAACCCCTGAAACATCAGAGCCAGCTGAGACTCCGACTCCAGCGCCTGAATCAGAGGACGACGATGAGGAGATTGTTATCTTCTCCAGGCCGGAACTTCGAAGGTCTCAAAGGGAGACAAAAGGTAAAGCTCCTGCGTACCTGCAGGAATACCAGCTGGTGACACGCAGAAGCAGGAGGCAGGTACGTTTTTCTGACACCGAAGTACTTACCACCGAAGAAGATGCAGACTAACCCCTGAAGGGCTGTAGCCCGCTTCAGGTACTGTACTATGTACATATTGTATATTTCTGTCCTTACCCCAAAGAGCCAGAGACTTTCCTGAGACTCTCACCCCTATTTATCTCAGTCAAGAGACATACCTTGAACTGATTATTGGCCTGTGCTATGATAGCACCCTTCCTCTGCCACAGCAGAGATTTCTTCAAAGGACCCTGTCCCTCTACCCATAGAGGAGACCCTTTGCTTCTTCATTGCACTTTTCCCCCACATCAAGGGCTGTACCCAGAAGATGGACTTTGTCATTAGAGACCTTCTGTGAGACTTTTGCCAGATACTCCAAGGAAAAGTTGCCACTTTATTTATTATCATTTCGCACTTAATGCCTTCCTTTTTAGGTACGGACATTATGTTTGCACTTCCATGCCTTTCCTTTTCAGGTAAAGAGACATTTTCTATTTTGCTACCCTGAGTAGCCTATCTACCTATGTAACGTTTGTAACGTTCAAGATGTGTACCCATTGGGCTCCTAAGCCAATGTGAATTAACCTGTTTGCACACTGTCATATATGCCAGTAGTCTGCATTAACCCTTTCATAGGCTTTTCAGGTTGTAGTGTGGCTGTGTCGGACCGTCTCTATGTAGTACAATGTTTTATTGTGTCACATATGCCAATGTATGCATATATACACTATATAATTGCCGCCAGGGAAGAAGCGTTGATAAAACAAATATACAGGCCTTGGTGCAAGGAGTGGATTACAGGACATGACACCACACCTTTCCTACTGTACAGTTCGGTTTAATGGCGTCAGCGACCAACTGTCATACAGCTACATGTTTTTGTCTCAGTCCGACACCAACCCAGGTGCCTGTCTCCAGGACCATGGGCGGTTTGTCCCTACACCTCACATAGCCTGCACTTCCCAGAAGTGCCCTTAGCCCCCTCTGTGCCCCAAAACCATCTGTAGTCGAGCCGAGGGCGGCTCTTTCAATTGCCCCCGGGGTATGCAACACCCTCGCCGATGCAATGGCGAGGGAGGGTTTGCGAATACGTCCCACCTGCATGTAATCCCATTACACTACATGGTCCTGATAGGACATAGGGGTATTGCAGTGGTGAATCCTGCCTTGCAAGGCAGGAGTTAAGTATTTTGTATGATGCAAGATGCCATTGTCCAATGATATGTGTTACATCCTGTGCTCTGTAAGCTGAGATGTGATTGGAGGAGCAGCCACCACCTGACCAAAGGGAGGTAATAAAACCTCTGGCCAGGAATGTTCCAGTATGATTATTCTAGTGTGGAATCCTAGAGATCAGTGAGTGAGTGAGTAATCTCAGTCTGGCCCATACCAGAGCAGGAAGAGCCTAGCCCCTGCCTCTGAAGAGTGGAGCATCAGACTAGAGTTAGTGTAGTGAGGAAAAGGGGTATCATCTTACCATTAAAGGTGATACCTGAAGAGATCCAGGAACAAGCTGAAGCTTCCTTCCAGGACACAGCCGCCTCCCAGCCTGCCCTCTACATCCAGGCTGGTGAACTATCTCCTGAGGCTCCCTCCAACTCACATCTCAGCACTCCATCTACCTGTTAAAGGCACGTTGCTGCGGTTCCTGCCGGTTCAAATAAAGAACTGTAAGTTGTTTTCTTCAACTTCTGTCTCCGTCTGGTCCCTGCTAATACGGCTGCCTTCATCACCGGCACCCTGTCCATCACCCAGAGACTCACACTCGGGACATTAAGGGTTTGCCCCAGGGAGATTCGCTATAGCAGCCTCTCCCTCATCTTTTCTTGCCAACACCACCCTGCTGGAGACCTGCCAGGCTGTAGGACAGCCCTCCGGTTCCCCCGTACCAAGCACCGTGACAATAGCGTGCTTAGGCCGCAACCGCCAGCCACTCCGGTACTGCGGGCCCGGCTGTCTCCAGGCCTCACCTCAAGGGCTAGGCCCCGGTGGGGGATGTTGCACATGCACTCCCTACATGCAAGCCTCCACCGCTCCAGGATAACCCAGGGTATGTGAGATAAAAACTTTTGCACTTTACTTATCTATAAATATAGGCTCTGTCTGGAGTTCTGGGTTGTTCTTCTCTATGTCTCTTGTCTTGAGATGTGCTGTGAACCACACACACACAACTGGGGTCCCTGGAGATTGTTGCCAGCCATGCTGATCACTGGTCCAGGCTGAGCCAACTCTTGTTCCTGCTATCTAGGTGACTATTATCCTGCCAAAGCCATCCAATTAATAACCCTGCTAGCTGTCAGAGGAAGGAGTTGCTTACCAACCTGCTTATCTGCTGCTGTTGCAGTACTCCTAAAAACTAACTGCGAGTTTACAAAATCTCTGTTTTCTGTGGGGATCTGTATCCCAGGGGCAACCTTCAGTGTCAAACATTTTCCTCCTTGGATCACACTACTGACCCTGACGGTGGTGTGGAAGAGGCCTATGCTAGGACAAGGCTACCTTGACTGAAGGCATGAACTACCCATATCTTTAAGTAAAACACATGGGCACCTTAATGCTGTGGTAAAACCCCTTATCAACCAACTTATGAATAAAACAGATCACAACTCTTGCTGGGTGCAAAAAGGTCGCAGCTTTATTATCTCCACACAACAAAGCCAAAGGCTTAAGGCACTTGAATTTTTATTGACCTCCTCGTGCTCGGCCACTGTATGCCAGCTGGACTCCCAGCTGGCAAGTTGGCCAGCCGAGCCTTCTCCAACACATCTCTCGCTTTCCGCCAGCTGCGACTTAAGAGATAAACAAGAAAAACCTCATAAATTAACATTAAACAACAAGAAACATAACACAGGGAGGGCGGGTGGGCCGCTTCATGCCGACTCAGCCAAGAGGTAGCTGAGAGGGAAACAGGGGCTTATAAAACCCCACATAAACTAGGTGGGGGGACTTGGTGAGGTAGACAGAGGGGAGGGATGGTAGCCCCAAAACAAGCCTGCCTCCCCCCCCTATCGCATTAAGGTGACAACAGCCCAATATATAATCTTAATCACCCGAAAACTACCCCAGCCTCCTGTCCCAGGGCACCTTCCTTAATTAGTCAGGGGTACCCTCCAGACACCTGGGGCCCAGTCATCATCAGGCGGGCTGCTCCGGTCCTCAATCATCAGCTGCCCCCCATATACTGTCGCCCATTGTTTCTGTCCCTCACAGTTGAGGTGTACCTACAATAACAATTAAAGACCTCTCCATTCTTTGTAGGGGAAAAAACATTGCAATATATTAAGTACTTCCTTCCATTGTACATGGCTCTGAGGCAGTACCGTCAATTCAATGCTGTGAAACAAACCACAACTTAGATAATGGACATCACCTAATCCACCTAAATGCTAACACAACTCCCACACTTGGTAATAGATGTACGTAAATAACCGCAGAACTATTCACTAAAGTCATCGGTCTTGGTTATGTGGTTGATGTGACACTGTGATGGTTGGCATTAATCATGCGTCACAAAGTCAACATTATACTGCAAGATGTTCTTTACAGGACAGTATTAGATGATTTTGTCTGTGTGTAGATTAGATGTACGTAAAGGAAATCTACCATCAAAATCCATCATGATAAACCAGGGACATTGCTCATAGATCCAGGCACCGGGACTGTATTAAATCTTGTTGATTTTAGAAGGAAGGTGGCTGTGGCACAAATGGAAATCCTTCTCAAGGTTTAAAACTTTATGATATATGATAAATGGTATTTTATCCAAAAGAGCAAAATGAATCAGAAGGATTGGATTCTTTGGTAGAACTGGGTTAGGGGAAGTAATAGCAATAGCAATGTAACAGTATGTAATAGTTTTCCTCTAGATCCAGATACCGAGTGTGGTTGTTTTTTTGGTCGAGGTGGGAGATGTTTTCTATTTTGTATTAAATATTGGCTGGACCAGGCGTAGAAGTGAGCCGGGCGCACAGTACCCTTGGCAATTGAGACCAGGGTGCTGGGTACTGGAAGGGGTGGAGTTTTGGGTTTCAAGCTTGCGCTTCATGCCGCATCCCCTCAATATATAAGATTTCATTTTTATACCCCTCTGCCATACTGAGAACATCACACATTGGCAAAAATTTTAGATAAAATTGTGGAGGTACAGTCTTGGAATATGGAAGAATCCTGTGCTGCATTTCCTTGGATGAACACTAGATGGCAGCAGTCACTTTGTGATCCGATTAAAAAATAAATAAATGATTTAAAAAAAAAAAAAAAATCTAATGGCCGTTTGATTAAAAATTGAAGTAAAAAACTATAAAGTAATAAACTAATGTTTTTTTTTTACTATAAAAAAAAATCTACTACTAAATAAGGTTTATAAGTAAAGGTGGGTTGAAACTACATGCTGCTACTGTACAATATGATTCCGATACTTGTGCTACATGGACATGCACTGGTCCTGGGTAGATTATGGACCCTCAGTACCATCAGCACTGGATTAATCAGTAGATTTTTTTAGTACTAAATTAACCTTATTCCTATATGGGGACCAAAGATTTGCTTGTTATTTTGGGCAGTGGTCAGCAGGAGGCAGCTTTCTACTGTACCTATACCCCACATGCTATATCCCACTACCTCTCCAGCTATGTTACACATACTGTATGAATATATACCCTGGACAGGTTCTAGACTTCACTCGTCATCATCATCTGGCATTGTATATGATGCTACACATAAGATGCTTCTTGTTTTTATTCTATACATTCCCAGGAACCTCATCAACCCTCTGTAGCTTCCCAGAATGCCAACCGGCAAGATCCCTGGGGGTATTAAGAAAACGGTTAGTGACTTCCCCCCTTCGGATATGCCCCTTTAGTTGGATGGTCGTATATGTTATTGATGGACATCTGGTGTCCCGGGTAGTCGCACGCCTCGCCCAGAGCAATTAAACAGCCCTGGTTGTACATCATGTACAATGTCACCACATATAACTATCTCATGTCCCTCCGGCTTATCAAACCTAGAACTAAGGACCCCAAATCCTCTCAAAACATTATGTGGTTCTGTGGGGTTGCCATGGCAACCATGAGGCCTAATAACAAGCTCTAGGCCTCTGTGTACAGATTACTACTAGGCCCAACCGAGATACAACTAATGGTGAAAATCTACAATACTCGGCAATGCTGCTGCCAGGGGCGTAACTACAGTGGTAGCAGCCATAGAAGCTGCTATGGGGCCCACAGTGTAAGGGGGCCCCATCATCCAACCTGACAAAAGAATGAACACCATTATATACATATACATTGTACAACATAATATGTATATAGCATATATGTGATGTATATATGCTGTATCTGTGATGTGTATATACTGTATGTCTACATAATATATGTACACTGTGCAACTGTAACTCACATTTGTGAGCACATAAATATGTATAGTTTTTAAGGGGTAAGGGGGGCCCCATTCAGAAATCTGCTATGGGGCCCTGCCTCTCCTAGTTACGCCACTGGCTACTGCTGTACTGATCAACAGGTTGCACATTTCCATCCCCTTTTGGGCGTCAAAATAAGAAAAATCAAATAAAATAATAAATAATAAAATGGAAAAATCTTTTTTTATTTCATTGTACTTTTCTCTTGTCACCAGAGGTTTTGTACTTCATAGGCCAGTGATGGCGAACCTTTTAGAGCCTGAGTGCCCAAATTTTAACCAAAAGCCACTTATTTATTGCAAAGTGCCAGCATAGCAACTTAAGCAGTAATTTATTTCTCCTTGTTCTTTGACAACTTTCAGTCGTTCAGCCTCCTAAAGACACCAACGCAGTTGAAAGGAGGAGGGCAAATTCATCTATCATTGTAGGAAGATTCTTGGAATCCTGTCTGGTGAACTTCATGCTGGGGTGATGGCCTAAGTGCCCACAGAGAGGGCTCCTAGTGCCGCTTCTGGCACCCGTGCCATAGGTTCGCCACCACTATCATAGTGGGTCCATCTAATATTCTGTGCAATGTATTAGGAAACTGAAAAAAAAATCCAAATGTGGTAAAATTGCCTGGAAAACTGTTTTTAAGGGGCTTTCCCTATGCACTCCAAAAGACACCTTTCCTCTATTCTTGAGGTCAGTAGGATCACAGTGATACCAGATTTAGATATTTTGGTTATGTTTTATATAAAATTTAGCATTAAAAAAGTCTTGTATGGCCATTTTCTAACACTTGTAACTTGGCGTACAGCACTGTATAAAGGGACCTTTTTGTGGGATGAGCTGATGTTTTCATTGATACCAATTTGGGAACTCTACAAGGTTTTTATCACTTTTTATTCAATTTTTATGAAGAAGAAATAGTGAAAAAGCATTGATACGGACATAATGGTTTGATATTGCTATAGTAACAGAAAAATAAAAACACTCCTGGCTTTTATATGGGGCAGCTATTAGGCCGTGCCGGTCTCCTGCCTGTAGCTCCGCACTCACTGGAATGTCCCCGCTAATTGTTCACAGGCTTTGTACTAAATTTACTAATTACTCTTAATGATTTTACAATCCAGAACATCGCCCCCACCCCCCTCCTATCCACTTATAGACATCAAGACATACATCTGCCAGGGGGGGCCGCAGCCTGGGCTAAATTAGTCACAATTACCATAAAGTGCAGCCATAATGTGTCTTCTGAGAGAACGGATGGTACTGGGCCTATAGAGGGAAGAGGACAAGATTTATTTACTGACATAGAAGGATGAAAATCCCTGAAGTGACGTCCGGTCACAGAATGAGGCTCCGTATGATTGTCAGATAATAATCCGCAGATATGTGCAAGTACAATCAGGAGAGAGGTGTATATATATATATATATACATGTGTGTGTGAGACGGGGAAAATACATCTGGAAAAGATCAATCAATATATATCATTTAGGGAAAATCAATTGATAAAAAATGCATCAAAGAAATAATACAGAAATCAATAAAATGGATCAATGCATAAAGACAGATATTTCACAAAAAGGCAGCACACCATAAAATCATGTGCAAAATTGGTGGTTTAATTCATAATGTCGTGACGTTTTGGCTCTCAAAGTGTTGAGCCTTTTTCAGAAACGTTGACACCTCGTGGGTTACATAACCAATTTTGCATAAGATCTTTTTTATGTGCTGCCTTTTTTTAATACATTGAAGGTCCTGTTGCCCAAACTCATGTGGCTTTGCAACTGTATGGATTCAGCAGATTAAGCTATCCTGTACTGCTCGAGACTTGAGATAGATAGATAGATAGATAGATAGGAGATAGATAGATAGAAAGATAGATAGATATGAGATAGATAGATAGATAGATAGATAGATAGATAGATATGAGATAGATAGATATGAGATAGATAGATATATAGATAGATAGATAGATAGATAGATAGGAGATAGATAGATAGATAGATAGATAGGAGATAGATAGATAGATAGATAGATAGATAGGAGATAGATAGATAGATAGATAGATAGATAGATAGATATGAGATAGATAGATAGATAGATAGATATGAGATAGATAGATAGATAGATAGATATGAGATAGATAGATAGATAGATAGGAGATAGATAGATAGATAGATAGATAGGAGATAGATAGATATGAGATAGATAGATACAGGGGCGGACTGGCCATTAGACCCACCGGGAGAAATCCCGGTGGGCCGACTCGTTTGGGGCTGGTCCGGGACCGGTCAGATACTGGTGGGGCCGGTGAAGAAAAAAAAAAAACCCTGAACTCACAGTGGCCACGCTGAAGACTGTAGGAACTGGAGGCCGGCCGCAGCGCTGCAAGGACTTCCCCCTGCTGTGCTGCTGTTGTCTGATGCCTGTGTCACGTGACCCGCATCATGACTTCCTCCGCGCGGGCCGGCATCTCTTCCATCTAGATTTGAAGGCCCCGAGCACTGCTGTGAGCTGACAACTAGATACAGTCAGCCCACAGAGACCACACAGGCCCCCCCGCGATCGCCCCTCCCCCGCGATCGCCCCCCTCCCCCGCGATCACCCCCCCCCCCCCCCGCGATCACACCTCCCCCCTTGATCGCCCCAGCGATCCAGTGCAGGATGAAGACCAGCTTTGACAATGAGAAAAGAACTTAAAGGGTAAGTGGCTGTATACATGGGACTGTGTGGCTCGTGGGTATGTTACATGGGACCGTGTGGCTGGTGGGTATGTTACATGGGACCGTACGGCTGGTGGGTATGTTACATGGGACCGTACGGCTGAGGTGGATGTTACATGGGACCGTACGGCTGAGGTGGATGTTACATGGGACTGCGTGGCTCGTGGGTATGTTACATGGGACCGTGTGGCTGGTGGGTATGTTACATGGGACCGTACGGCTGGTGGATATGTTACATGGGACCGTACGGCTGAGGTGGATGTTACATGGGACCGTACGGCTGAGGTGGATGTTACATGGGACTGCGTGGCTGCGGTGGCTGAGGTGTATGTTACATGTGTTACTGGGGGTGAGGCGGCTGTATGTAGCCGTGTTACTCGGGGCAAGGCGGCTGTATGTAGCTGTGTTACTTGGGGATGAGGCGGCTGTATGTAGCTGTGTTACTGGGGGTGAGGCGGCTGTATGTAGCTGTGTTACTTGGGGATGAGGCGGCTGTATGTAGCTGTGTTACTGGGGGCGAGGCGGCTGTATGTAGCTGTGTTACTGGGGGCGAGGCGGCTGTTTGTAGCTGTGTTACTGGGGATGAGGCGGCTGTATGTAGCTGTATTACTGGGGATGAGGCGGCTGTATGTAGCTGTGTTACTTGGGGATGAGGCGGCTGTATGTAGCTGTGTTACTGGGGGCGAGGCGGCTGTATGTAGCTGTGTTACTGGGGGCGAGGCGGCTGTATGTAGCTGTGTTACTGGGGGCGAGGCGGCTGTATGTAGCTGTGTTACTGGGGGCGAGGCGGCTGTATGTAGCTGTGTTACTTGGGGATGAGGCGGCTGTATGTAGCTGTGTTACTGGGGGCGAGGCGGCTGTATGTAGCTGTGTTACTGGGGATGAGGCGGCTGTATGTAGCTGTGTTACTTGGGGATGAGGCGGCTGTATGTAGCTGTGTTACTGGGGGCGAGGCGGCTGTATGTAGCTGTGTTACTGGGGGCGAGACGGCTGTATGTAGCTGTGTTACTGGGGGCGAGGCGGCTGTATGTAGCTGTGTTACTGGGGGCGAAGTGGCTGTATGTAGCGGTGTTACTTGGGGATGAGGCGGCTGTATGTAGCGGTGTTACTGGGGGTAAGGCGGCTGTATGTAGCTGTGTTACTGGGGGCGAGGCGGCTGTATGTAGCTGTGTTACTGGGGGCGAGGCGGCTGTATGTAGCTGTGTTACTTGGGGATGAGGCGGCTGTATGTAGCTGTGTTACTGGGGGCGAGGCGGCTGTATGTAGCTGTGTTACTGGGGGCGAGGCGGCTGTATGTAGCTGTGTTACTGGGGATGAGGCGGCTGTATGTAGCTGTGTTACTTGGGGATGAGGCGGCTGTATGTAGCTGTGTTACTGGGGGCGAGGCGGCTGTATGTAGCTGTGTTACTGGGGGCGAGACGGCTGTATGTAGCTGTGTTACTGGGGGCGAGGCGGCTGTATGTAGCTGTGTTACTGGGGGCGAAGTGGCTGTATGTAGCGGTGTTACTTGGGGATGAGGCGGCTGTATGTAGCGGTGTTACTGGGGGTAAGGCGGCTGTATGTAGCTGTGTTACTGGGGGCGAGACGGCTGTATGTAGCGGTGTTGTATAGTAGTTTATAGTTTAGAATAGTTATATTCTTGTACATTATAGTAGTTATATTCTTGTACATAGGGGGCAGTATTATAGTAGTTATATTCTTGTACATAGGGGGCAGTATTATAGTAGTTATATTCTTGTACATAGGGGGCAGTATTATAGTAGTTATATTCTTGTACATAGGGGGCAGTATTATAGTAGTTATATTCTTGTACATAGTGGCAGTATTATAGTAGTTATATTCTTGTACATAGGGGCAGTATTATAGTAGTTATATTCCTGTATATAGGGGGCAGTATTATAGTAGTTATATTCTTGTACATAGGGGCAGTATTATAGTAGTTATATTCCTGTATATAGGGGGCAGTATTATAGTAGTTATTTTCTTGTACATAGGGGGCAGTATTATAGTAGTTATATTCCTGTACATAGGGACAGTATTATAGTAGTTATATTCTTGTACATAGGGGGCAGTATTATAGTAGTTATATTCCTGTACATAGGGGGCAGTATTATAGTAGTTATATTCTTGCACATAGGGGCAGTATTATAGTAGTTATATTCCTGTATATAGGGGGCAGTATTATAGTAGTTATATTCCTGTACATAGGGGGCAGTATTATAGTAGTTATATTCTTATACATAGGGGGCAGTATTATAGTAGTTATATTCTTGTACATAGGGGCAGTATTATAGTAGTTATATTCTTGTACATAGGGGGCAGTATTATAGTAGTTATATTCTTGTACATGTTGTTTTAGACCTTCTATAAACAGTTTGTATGCAGTTTAGTAACTCCACCTACATCACATGGCCACGCCTACTTGTTTTGACCCCACCCACAGAATGGGCCACTTTAACAGTTTTTTCCAGGGTCACTTTAAATTCCCAGTCCGCCCCTGGATAGATATGAGATAGATAGATATGAGATAGATAGATAGATAGATAGATAGATAGATAGATAGATATGAGATAGATAGATAGATATGAGATAGATAGATAGATAGATAGATAGATAGATAGATAGGAGATAGATAGATAGATAGATAGATAGATAGATAGATAGATATGAGATTGATAGGAGATAGATAGATAGATAGATAGATAGATAGATAGATAGATATGAGATAGATAGATAGGAGATAGATAGATATGAGATAGATAGATAGATAGATAGATAGGAGATAGATAGATAGATAGATAGATAGATAGGAGATAGATAGATAGATAGATAGATATGAGATAGATAGATAGATAGATAGATAGATAGATAGATAGATAGATAGGAGATAGATAGATAGATAGATAGATAGATAGATATGAGATTGATAGGAGATAGATAGATAGATAGATAGATAGATATGAGATAGATAGATAGGAGATAGATAGATAGATAGATAGATAGATAGATAGATAAAAAGTTGCACTTTTGGAATAAAAGAATTCCTTTTTCACAAGAACTTGGAGTGCCACCATTTTTTGATTTTGAATGTAGCCCTTCATACCTCTAGTAGCTCTGGTTACTATGAAGCTCAGTCTGCCCACAATATTTTACTTGTATATATTCCAAAAAACTAGTATAACTACAGTCAGATATCTCCCATATATAGATCTGGGGGATAAAACTGACTGCCTGAAACCACCACTAGGGGGAGCTCAGCACATAGGAATTAATACAACCTCGATGGAAGCTGTAAATATCTCACTACACTGAGCTCCCCTAGTGGCAGCTATCTGGAAATGTAACAATTAATGATGGGAGGCACAAGAAGATCATGGCAGGGCCCATTTCTTCCATAGGCCCCATGACAGCTTGGTCTGCATGATCTACTTAAATGGTAGATATACAGTATGTCTGTTATAGGTAGATAGATAGTCGGTAGGTAGATAAATATACTATGGATGGATAGACAGGTAGATATGAAGTCAAGCAGCACTTAAAATCATAAAAGCAAATAGGTGCATGATACCATAAGGCAAACCAAGCCTCAGGTGAAAACAACTTTGGTCTTCATTCCATGAATGGATGGATGGATAGTGGACCTTCCCTTTAACCAGGCCTGTGTTTCCATATTCACACCAGACATGTTGGTGTAAGCGCCCTACATGGGACAGTTAGAGACTGGAGTATATAAAGTGCTTATGAAGTTTGCAGTCTGTATACAGAACGTCTGTGTGTTGCAGACGAGAAGTAAAATCGCTGACTCTGCACATTGCGCCCGCAGGACCATCCCGTTATTTACATTTCCCATTCACCGCGCCCTTAAACTTAAATGAAGCTTTTCTCTCATTGAGGAAATTGACAGGAAAACCTAATATATCGACCCGGGCTCCTTAAGTACAGTATATGGAGAGAAACCTCTGTTTTGTGGTAAAGTAAGGAGGAGATTCGACCTTTTGGGTCTCGGGATGGAGCCGGCCGTTAATTACATCTCACCGAGTTCTGCTCCTCAGCGGTTTCAGATGGATGCAGCTCACCACCGGGAGACGAGAGATCACTTAACTGATTTACCCGACCAGGACCTGATGCCAGTAAAGACCATCTGCCCGCTATCAAGCCTTATATCGTGGTGTGAAATATTTAGAAGATATAAGAGCTGACGGTATACAGGAAATTAAAGGGGAAGTCCACTTAACACACGCAGGTGAATATACATATATATTATAATATGGATTTTACTTTATACTTCATATCATATATTATATCACTCTTGTCACAGGACAGCCTAAAGATTCCTAATTCCTTATTCTGAGCAGTCGGACCGTCCCAGACTTTGGGCTCTGTCCCATCCGTCTCTCCCACCTTGAGGTATGTGTTAGTGATAGTGGAGAGTGCAGGAAGGGAGCAGGAGATTGCAGAAAGTTCCCACCACAAGAAGCCATCGCAGAGGTGACTGTACCTCCTGCTCCAAAGCCAGAAGCCACCCCTGAGGTGCCGGAGCCCCCGGCAAGCCCGTAGCTAGTCCCGGCTGTCAATCCAGCAGGGGAAGGCCCTGCACATGCAAGGCTAAGCTGTGGTGAGACACTCTGCAGGAGCCGACAGGACGCCATCTCTTCCCGGGCTGCAACCCTCCAGGCGCTGACGCACGTAAGTGCCCCGTCCACTGTCATCTTGAGCGTGGGTTCCATCGCCACCCAAGTACCAGGAATGGTCTAGGGGAGCACCCGGCAATCTCGCCAGCCGTCATCGTTGCCATATCCAAGGGGTCCTCCGTGGCGGAAGATGGTCTGGCGGATGTACATATTCCGGATTCCCCAGCGAGAGACCCTTGTCTCCCTGGTGGCTCCCTGTCAATGGGGTGATGACCCGGCCCAGAAGAATTGGAGGATGCAGAAAGAGCTATGGCACTGACACATGCTTCTATCTATTTGTTCCTAGACCCGACTATGGTCACAGGTCTTGTGGATCAACCGGCTGGTGCGGCCACCCCTAAAGGTCAGCATTCCTGCTCCTGAGCCCCAGGAGACCAGTGATGGCGTCGAGAAGCCTGCAGTTCCCGAAAGCACCACCTGGTGTCCCCAGCCGGTTGCAGCCACATCAAGGGATCTGGAACCAATTTCTTCCCAATGTGAGTAACTCCCTGATGGGCTGAAGCCCTTATCAGGATGTGCATATGACTTCTTTTTGATATTTTCCTCTCAGTTGGGCTGAGCCCACTTATCCCTATAGAGCCAGAGACTTTTCTGGGACTCTTCTTTGTTCTTAAAAGTCAAGAGACTCTCCTTGAACTTTTCCCCACTTGTGCTATGAAAGCACCCTTCTCTGCTGACGCAGAGCTACTCTTCAAAGGACTGTGTCCCTCACCCCAAGAGGAGACCCTTTGTATGATATCACTTCTCTACTTTTTCCTACATCAAGGACTGTACCCAGAGGATGGACTCTGTCTAAAAGAGCTCTCTGAGAGACTTATGGTCAGTTACTCCAAGGAAAAAGTTTATATTTATGCACTTATGCCTTCCCTTACAGGAAAGAGACAGTGTAGAGTGCCTATTTTTGCCAAAAATATATATTGCCTACTCTTTCAGGTGAAAAGAAGCCTAGCTATATATTGTTGATGCTGCTACTACGCATGTCATGCCTTTTCTTCTACGGGAAATGGACATTTATTTGCCATCTTATTTACTAATAATGTTATGTAACATTTAAAGCTATGTACTCATTGGGCTGTTTAAGCCGATGAGAATGATGTTTAGTATTAACACTGTATGTTAGTTTGCATGTAAACTTTTTGTTAGGCTTTGCAGTTATGTGGCTAAGACTGTGTCTTTGTATTTGTCAAATCCCGACCGCAGGCTTACGCCTAAAACCTGAACTCAGTACTTGTGTGGCTTCTGTAAACTGTGGGTCTTTAGGGGACCAGGGGTGACAACTAGATGTCGCACACTAGGGAAAGACTGTCAGACAGCAGTTATACCGTATGTATTATACTGTACATGCCATATGTTGATAATTATGCCACCTCGGTGATGTGTCTTCGAACAAATTTCAGGAATGGTGCAAGGAGTGAATTACGGGACATGCCAACACACCTTTCCTTAGCAAACTGTTGGTTTAAGGGCGTTAGCTACCAACTGTACAGCTCTCATTTATATATCTATACAATCTCGGTGCCTGTAGCCAGGACCGTGGGCGGTTTGTCTTCCCTGCACTGCACATAACCAGTACTTACCTTAAAGTGCACCTTATCATCTGCACCCCTACATGCTGTACTGTGCATGGACCAACTGGAAGCTATATGCTGCTGACCAGCTTTGGCCTCCCTTCTCATCCAGTCCATAGCCGAGCCGTGGGCGGCTCTTTCAATTACGAACCCCTTCCAATGTATAGGCAAGGGGGGTGGTTACGAATATGGCCCTCTCCCTGTCAGGATCCATCAGGTGAGCCTGCGCAACTCACCCCAAGGATAATGCTAGGAGAACTTAGGTAAACTTGTAGCTGTAGCCTCTGCCTGGAAAGGCAATAGTTAAATGTGTGTAAGTTGTTATCCAATTATTTAGCTGTATTGTAAACTGGAGTGTGATTGGAGAGTTACTACCACCTGCCCAGGGGTAGTATAAAATCCATATGCAGTGGGAGCACATGGTCCAGTCTGCAGAGTCACAGTGAACAGAGAGACAGTGTTCACTACACCTTCAGTGCTTTCACAGAAACCAATCACAGAAACTGAGTCAGGAGACTCTAACCCACAGCGGCATCAGGCTGGTGCACTACTCCTGCGGATGACTCTCCATGACCACTCCAGTACCAGAATCAGAATCTGCTGTTGACTGTTCTGGCTCGTTGCCTGTTACCTGTTGTTCAATAAACAACGTTGCCTCCGTCTGATCCCTGGATACGGTTGTCTACCACCACGGGCTCCCCATCCGTTACCCAGGGACTTATTTTACAGACACTCAGGGGTTTCCCCAGGGAGAACCAGTACATCAGCCTCTCTCGTATGCTGGGACCTCGCTGCCTCCAGGCCCCATGAAAAGGCTAGGCCTGGTGGAGGATGTTGCAACTGTTCTGCTATATGTAGAAAAGTCAGCAGGGAGCACTATAACAGGGAGATGCTGCATGTGGGGCACAATAGTAGAGAAAGGTCCTGGGGGGTACAATTACAGGGGTAGCTGCTGCTGGGGGGTACAGTTACAGGGGTAGTTGCTGCTGGGGGCACAATAACAGGGAGAGATGCTAGCGGGGCACAATAAGAGGTGGCTTTAATATGAGGCAGAGCTGGGGGCACAGTATCAGAGGGGCTACAATGCGACAGGGAGCTGATGAACACAATATGAGGGGAACATGGAGGCACTAAGGGGGAAATTATACTGTGTGGGGATGGAGTAAGGAGTGGAGCAAAAGGCAAAAAAATTGTGTTGCGCTTTAAGCTAAAGTTGGGAGAGAAAAGAGAAGCTGCTGCAGGGGAACAGAGAGGTGAGTATCTGTGTTTATTATTTTACTATGGGAGCAAAATGTAAAAATAAACGGGGGGATAAAATAGGTAGCAGTAGCAGCTGCAGGGGTTTAAAAAAAGAGGGGGAACAGGGGTGAATTATACCGTGTGGGGGTGGAGTAAGGGAAAGGCAAAAATATTATCCCTCTTTCTCTGCTGGAGTACGGGGGAGGAAGCAGGAGCTGATGTAATCCGGATAATTATCTCCCGCTCTGTTTTGGAGGAGTGAATATTTTTGTGTCCAGTAGAGGGCATCATTTTCTACTTCCTAATAGGCCATAGACAATTAGCTGCTGCCTGTCTGCACACCATACAGGCAGCGGCAGCGAATGCAGTAAAATGTCTCCTTATTCACTAACATAGCCCCTGCCACTCAGTATGTCCGCTATCTGCACCCCCACATTTCCATGGCTCCCAGTGATTGTCCCCAGAGCCTCAGCTGAGCGATTGTCTCCCTCTCCTTCTTTATTTTGCCATATAAACTTTGTTTCTTAATATTGTATATAACCGACACCTATTCATTTCAAGGGAACCTGCCTCCTCGGACATATCTCCTTTTTCTTAAGTGTACCTGTTTGTAATTGGAATAAGTTGCTCCTGTCTATGATACCCTTTACTATCACTGATATAAAGTCATAGGGGCGGGGGAGCCAAATCTTGTAGTCAAGCCTCCCCACCTCCTCACTGCCGTTCAGCCTCAGATCACCGCCCTGCAGCTTGATGTAATGGCGTGTCCTTGGTCCGCCACCTCTTACTTCCTGTGAAGCTGGCAGTAAGGTAATGTGTGCAGTTTTTGGGGCATGTCAGAGGGGACATGTTCCTTTTTAGTGTCCCTCTCTGCTTCCCATCTTACCCCTATCACATAACATTCCCTTAATCCTAAACCACGGAGTCTTGACACATTGTTTTCCCCTTTTCCCCCACCAAACTGTTGCCACTCCTGTGCTCCTCCCCTGTGCTTGAAAACTATGAAAACTTCCCATAGATCTTTATCTCTTATTCTGGTGCACATTATAAACTATTCTTTATGGTCTAGTTTTGCATCTTAGGAGGGAGGCAACAGCAGACATATACATTCAGGTCATGATGATGCCTCCAGTTATGGGGTCCCCCATCAGAATTTGTGCCCAGGAGCCTCCAGCAGCCGTAATCCAGCTCTGAGTGATACATTTCAGGAAGTGAGTTGCCATCTTTAATAAGGGCATCAGCATACTAGGATTCCTCTCATATTTAAATATTGTGTGGATTTATCACGCCAGTTTTCTGGCGTAGAAGCAGTAGAATAATGGCAGAATTTGCAATTAAAATCGTGAATATGCCACCTCCACGCCATGTGGGTGGGGAGGGGGCATAGTAGGGCGTAGCTGCCACTGGAAGGGGCGGGCACAGGGTGAGAGTCCTTTTGCAAAAACCAGTGAAGTTTTATTAGCTGCTTTTTACGTAAAGCTGTGCCAGGTCCGACGGCGCTGCCCGCCAGATACATCAAGAGGCGAGAAGGGGGGTCGTGGCCACTGTCATACGCTGACGCAGGGGCGATGGCGTATTGAGTTAGTTTAGTGAGTAGAGCTGTGTATAACTGAGACAACAGACTACGCACAGTATTTATTTGTAGTCTGTGACCACGGAAACACATGACTCTTTAGTGGTACTGTATGCACAAAACTTTTTTGTTCCTTTTAGCAACTTTTTCATCGGAGAGTTATATTTTATCAATCTTTATTCTTAAAGGGCGCCACGGTGGCGGAGTGAGTAGCACATCTGCCTTGCAGCACTGGGGTCCTGGGTTCAAATCCCACCCAGGTCAACATCTGCAAAGAGTTTGTATGTTCTCTCCGTGTTTGCGTGGGTTTCCTCCGGGTCCTCCGGTTTCCTCCCACACTCCAAAAACATACTGGTAGGTTTATTAGATTGTGAGCCCCATGGGGACAGGGACCAATTTGACATGCTTTGTGCAGCGCTGCGTAATCTGTGTGCGCTATATAAATAAAGAATTATTATTATTATTCTTTCTAAGTTTAAGAAATCTTACATTTAGAGGAGGGGGCATATATTAAGCCCATTTTAGAAATAAACATCTTGGCAGGAATTTGGTCGCAAACACTGACTGTTAGTAGGGTGTTATGACTACGCTGTCTGTAGAGGCAGAGCTCGGTGCCCGGTCAAACACTCCAGGAGTTTTATGGGAAAGTATTGATTTTCTGGAGGGGAGAATCGAACACACACTCGTCACCCTCATGTCTGCAATGTATAGTCACATATGATAAGATTTACAGAACAGAACTTTAGGAAATTTTTTTAAAAAATAGATTTTTTGACCTGTCCCTATAGAAGCAAATGGCACAATGGGGGTCATTTACTAAGGGCCCGAATCGCGTTTTTTCGTTGCGTTACCCGAATATTTCCCTGAATTGCCCCAGGATTTTGGCGCACACGATCGGATTGTGGCGCATCGGCGCCGTCATGCACACAACGGAAATGGGGGGGCGTGGCCATAAGAAAACCGGACAGATTCGGAAAAAAAGTGTCGCTTGACACGCACTTACCTGCACCCCGGGTAGGACGGTGAACTTCAGTGTACTCCGACGGAATTCAGCGCAGCAGCGACACCTTGTGGACATCGGGCGCACTACCTTAGTGAATCGCTGGAAGACCCGAATCCTCCACAGAGAACGCACCGCTGGATCGCGACAGGACCGGGTAAGTAAATCTGCCCCAATATGGCGGAGAGGGTTAATACTGCTGATAAATGGGGGAAAGAGTAACAAAATACATCAACTTTACAGGAAAAATAATCTATATAATTATATACAGGAGATCCCCAGGTTATACCAGCTGTACATATATCATTATATACAGGAGATCCCCAGGTTATACCAGCTGTACATATATCATTATATACAGGAGATCCCCAGGTTATACCGGCTGTACATATATCATTATATACAGGAGATCCCCAGGTTATACCGGCTGTACGTATATCATTATATACAGGAGATCCCCAGGTTATACCAGCTGTACATATATCATTATATACAGGAGATCCCCAGGTTATACCAGCTGTACATATATCATTATATACAGGAGATCTCCAGGTTATACCGGCTGTACATATATCATTATATACAGGGGATCCCCAGGTTATACCGGCTGTACATATATCATTATATACAGGGGATCCCCAGGTTATACCGGCTGTACATATATCATTATATACAGGAGATCCCCAGGTTATACCAGCTGTACATATATCATTATATACAGGGGATCCCCAGGTTATACCGGCTGTACATATATCATTATATACAGGAGATCCCCAGGTTATACCGGCTGTACATATATCATTATATACAGGAGATCCCCAGGTTATACCGGCTGTACATATATCATTATATACAGGAGATCCCCAGGTTATACCAGCTGTACATATATCATTATATACAGGAGATCCCCAGGTTATACCAGCTGTACATATATCACTATATACAGGAGATCCCCAGGTTATACCGGCTGTACATATATCATTATATACAGGAGATCTCCAGGTTATACCGGCTGTACATATATCATTATATACAGGAGATCCCCAGGTTATACCGGCTGTACATATATCATTATAAACAGGAGATCCCCAGGTTATACCGGCTGTACATATATCATTATATACAGGAGATCACCAGGTTATACCAACTGTACATATATCATTATATACAGGAGATACCCAGGTTATACCGGCTGTACATATATCATTATATACAGGAGATCCCCAGGTTATACCGGCTGTACATATATCATTATATACAGGAGATCCCCAGGTTATACCGGCTGTACATATATCATTATATACAGGAGATCCCCAGGTTATACCGGCTGTACATATATCATTATATACAGGAGATCCCCAGGTTATACCGGCTGTACATATATCATTATATACAGGAGATCCCCAGGTTATACCGGCTGTACATATATCATTATATACAGGAGATCCCCAGGTTATACCAGCTGTACATATATCATTATATACAGGAGATCCCCAGGTTATACCGGCTGTACATATATCATTATATACAGGAGATCCCCAGGTTATACCGGCTGTACATATATCATTATATACAGGAGATCCCCAGGTTATACCGGCTGTACATATATCATTATATACAGGAGATCCCCAGGTTATACCAGCTGTACATATATCATTATATACAGGAGATCTCCAGGTTATACCGGCTGTACATATATCATTATATACAGGAGATCCCCAGGTTATACCGGGTGTACATATATCATTATATACAGGAGATCCCCAGGTTATACCGGCTGTACATATATCATTATATACAGGAGATCTCCAGGTTATACCGGCTGTACATATATCACTATATACAGGAGATCCCCAGGTTATACCAGCTGTACATATATCATTATATACAGGAGATCTCCAGGTTATACCGGCTGTACATATATCATTATATACAGGAGATCCCCAGGTTATACCAGCTGTACATGTATCATTATATATAGGAGATCCCCAGGTTATACCAGCTGTACATGTATCATTATATACAGGAGATCCCCAGGTTATACCAGCTGTACATATATCATTATATACAGGAGATCCCCAGGTTATACCGGCTGTACATATATCATTATATACCGGAGATCCCCAGGTTATACCGGCTGTACATATATCATTATATACAGGAGATCCCCAGGTTATACCAGCTGTACATATATCATTATATACAGGAGATCCCCAGGTTATACCAGCTGTACATATATCATTATATACAGGAGATCCCCAGGTTATACCAGCTGTACATATATCATTATATACAGGATATCCCCAGGTTATACCAGCTGTACATATATCATTATATACAGGAGATCCCCAGGTTATACCGGGTGTACATATATCATTATATACAGGAGATCCCCAGGTTATACCGGCTGTACATATATCATTATATACAGGAGATCCCCAGGTTATACCGGGTGTACATATATCATTATATACAGGAGATCCCCAGGTTATACCAGCTGTACATGTATCATTATATACAGGAGATCCCCAGGTTATACCAGCTGTACATGTATCATTATATACAGGAGATCCCCAGGTTATACCAGCTGTACATATATCATTATATACAGGAGATCCCCAGGTTATACCGGCTGTACATATATCATTATATACAGGGGATCCCCAGGTTATACCGGCTGTACATATATCATTATATACAGGAGATCCCCAGGTTATATCGGCTGTACATATATCATTATATACAGGGGATCCCCAGGTTATACCGGCTGTACATATATCATTATATACAGGAGATCCCCAGGTTATACCAGCTGTACATATATCATTATATACAGGGGATCCCCAGGTTATACCGGCTGTACATATATCATTATATACAGGAGATCCCCAGGTTATACTAGCTGTACCTATATCATTATATACAGGAGATCCCCAGGTTATACCAGCTGTACCTATATCATTATATACAGGAGATCCCCAGGTTATACCAGCTGTACATATATCATTATATACAGGAGATCCCCAGGTTATACCGGCTGTACATATATCATTATATACAGGAGATCCCCAGGTTATACCAGCTGTACATGTATCATTATATACAGGAGATCCCCAGGTTATACCAGCTGTACATGTATCATTATATACAGGAGATCCCCAGGTTATACCAGCTGTACATATATCATTATATACAGGAGATCCCCAGGTTATACCGGCTGTACATATATCATTATATACAGGAGATCCCCAGGTTATACCAGCTGTACATATATCATTATATACAGGAGATCCCCAGGTTATACCGGCTGTACATATATCATTATATACAGGAGATCCCCAGGTTATACCGGCTGTACATATATCATTATATACAGGAGATCCCCAGGTTATACCGGCTGTACATATATCATTATATACAGGAGATCCCCAGGTTATACTAGCTGTACCTATATCATTATATACAGGAGATCCCCAGGTTATACCAGCTGTACCTATATCATTATATACAGGAGATCCCCAGGTTATACCAGCTGTACATATATCATTATATACAGGAGATACCCAGGTTATACCACCTGTGCATATATCATTATATACAGGAGATCCCCAGGTTATACCGGCTGTACATATATCATTATATACAGGGGATCCCCAGGTTATACCGGCTGTACATATATCATTATATACAGGAGATCCCCAGGTTATACTAGCTGTACCTATATCATTATATACAGGAGATCCCCAGGTTATACCGGCTGTACATATATCATTATATACAGGGGATCCCCAGGTTATACCGGCTGTACATATATCATTATATACAGGAGATCCCCAGGTTATACTAGCTGTACCTATATCATTATATACAGGAGATCCCCAGGTTATACCAGCTGTACCTATATCATTATATACAGGAGATCCCCAAGTTATACCAGCTTTACATATATCATTATATACAGTAGATACCCAGGTTATAGCGGCTGTACATATATCATTATATACAGGAGATCCCCAGGTTATACCAGCTGTACATATATCATTATATACAGGAGATCCCCAGGTTATACCGGCAGTACATATATCATTATATACAGGAGATCCCCAGGTTATACCAGCTGTACATATATCATTATATACAGGAGATCCCCAGGATATACCAGCTGTACATATATCATTATATACAGGAGATCCCCAGGTTATACCGGCTGTACATATATCATTATATACAGGAGATCCCCAGGTTATACCAGCTGTACATGTATCATTATATACAGGAGATCCCCAGGTTATACCAGCTGTACATATATCATTATATACAGGAGATCCCCAGGTTATACCAGCTGTACATATATCATTATATACAGGAGATACCCAGGTTATAGCGGCTGTACATATATCATTATATACAGGAGATCCCCAGGTTATACCAGCATGCTCTATATAAATGATATATACACATTAACCCTTGTCTATCTGGCTACTTCCATGTACTGATTCTTTTAGCTGAATAAGGCAGATTCGGAGCAGAGCGGAGGGTGGAAGTTGCACCATATTTATTATCATTTGATGACCCCCGTGGGACCTGATTTCCCTTTTAGAGTCAGTTAATGAGCGGTGGAGCAGGAGGGGTCGGGGGCCGCGCTCCTCGCTCCTACGCGGGGTCCTATGTCCAGTGAGTTTGTGGTCAGGGGTAATGCACTTCACTTATAGAGGAGGAACAGGATTAATGTGCTCCATGTACTGGTGAGTATTGATCCTCAGCCTGAAGTATGAGGCGATAATGAGTGGGGGGCTCAGAGATGGAGCCCCTGCTTCTCTAACTGTCATGGCCGCCATATAATTGCATCACAGCGTCGCCATAAAGCAATCGTACATTCTAATTGCACTGATACATTGTAGCAAACAGGACTGGTCTCACAATTGTACTGCCGATCAGTCTAGCTCAAGGGGGATTGTCTGGTCTGGATGCGACTATACCAAACCCTCAGCTGTGAGGAGTATTAAAGTATACAGATTTGTCTCTGGCTTTTAACACTAATGTGTTAAAAACAATAAAATTTTCCATATTTTTTTTTTCTGACTATTGTATTTTGAGTTGAAGAAGAATCGCTTCACTTAAGACAAGATTTGATTTGGGTCAGAACCAATTTTGCTCCACTTGTCCTGGAAGCTTGTATATAACCCTCTGTAGTCGAAAAAATGGTCGATTCTTCCGGAATCTACGAACAAACGAATAGATTCCTTCATCTCTAGTCATAATGATTCTTTTTTGTTGTTTTTTATAAAGGGATTATTATTTCTCTGCCGGTGATTGGAGTCTCCATCCAAGTTACAAAATGCAAAGCAAATGTGTGATGTCATCAGTGTGAATAGTAAATTGTAGTATGATTATTATTATATTATAATTATATGATTGTTGCCCTCTATGACTATTGTATTATTGGTAGCTATATTATGTCATTGTTCGATATTGTATTATTTTATTACAACATTTTCGACTTTGGGCACTATTTTTGGCTACGGGGGGTTAAACGCAGCGATAACTAATGTGTCTATAATTTTTACTCTTTATTTATATTTACCGTATATACTCGATTATAAGCCGACCCAAGTATAAGCCGAGACCCCTAATTTTACCACCAAAAACTGGGAAAACCTAGTTTCCCCCCCCCCCCAGTATATAACCTGCCGGACCCTGCCCCATTGTATATAGCCAGCACCTGCCCCACAGTATATAGCCTGCCAGACCATATCCCCCATTATATAGCCAACCCCCTACCCCAGTATATAGCCAGCAGCAGGGGAAGCTGGAAAGGTGAGTTTTAATATTTTTTTTACTCGAGTATAAGCCGAGTCTGGGTTTTCAGCACATTTTTTTTGTGCTGAAAAACTAGGCTTATACTCGAGTATATATGGAGTATATCCATTCTAGTGAAAAGGGGGTGATTAGAATTTGTATGTTTTTTTATTATATATATATATATATATATATATTTTTTTTTTTTACTATTTTTCAGACTCCCCAGGGTACTTTAACCCTAGGTTGTCTGATGGATCCTACCATACCACTGTATGGCAGTATATGAGGATTTTCCTCCTTATTCATTACAATGTGCAATTAGCATATTTTAATGAATTTGTTAAAACTATACAGCCTTGGGTCTTTGAAAGACGCGAGGCTATCATAGTAATGGATCGCCGCGCCTCCAATGATGTCACGGGGAGCGATAATCTTCTGCAAGATGGCCGCGCCACCACACCCATGCGATTGGCGGAATAACACCCGTGATCAGTGCTAGCAATATGCAGCAAAGAATTACTGGCTATAGAGAGGGCTCAGCCTGTGTGCCCTCTCCATGCACCCACACCTGTGCCATACGATTACGGCGCGCACCGGGAAGGGGTTAAAGTCATTGCAAATTAGGCCCTTTCCACAGCAAAGGGGCTAAGTTTCTGATTGGTGGTGGTCTTAATGATGGGACCCCCATGGATTTTGAAAATGGCAGTCTGTTGTACCCCTTTTGCGCTCTAGATGCAGAGAACAGTCAGCCGGCTGCTTCGTTCATCTTTCTGGACGGAGAATGGCGAGCGCTGTACTTCTCAATCTTCAGCAGCACCATAGAGATGAATAGAACGGCCAGCGCATGCGCAACCAACTGCCCTCTGCACCTGGAGCGCTACAGGGGTACAACAGTGCGGCTGGTGACTCTGCCATTGGCATTAACACCCTAAATCGTTGCTCTGTGTGGAGGAAGGGGGATGGAGCCAAACCTGGAACCGTTCCTGAACTTGTGATGAAGTTTGGGAACCCAAACCCACAAAGTCCGGTACAAACCAGAACTTTGGTTAGCGTGTGCTCAGCACTATTTATAATGAATTATTTCATTTTATTCATACTATAGTATTATTATTATTATTTATTGTTTTTTTTTATATAATTTTGATAGTTTTTGTATTTATTTATTATGATTATTGTTATCTAGATTATAATTATTTCACTTTTACTATTATGAATAGTATTAAGATTGATTGTTTTATTCATCATAGTCATGTTTTTATAGTATAATATACATATTTTTTTAAGTAAATATTTAAATAATATTTGCAGAAATTGCTATTATCATTTTATTGCATTTCTAATACTCTAATTATGTGACTATTGTAGCATTCTTATTAATTATAATAATAGATCGCAAATGTTATCTTTTAGAAGAGCCGTTCTTTTTTATTTTCTTTTTTTAATATTGTAGTTATTATGTTAGAATTATTATTGTATCTGTTAGTAAATCATAATTACATTTTATTTTAACTAGTATTATCTTGTTTTATTATAATCTGGATTAGGATTATGCTGTTGTTGTTACTATTGTTGAATTATGAATTTTTTTTATCAGTAATTTGGTTATATTGTTATTTAACGAATCTTTTTTTATTATTATAATAAATTGGATACAGTAACATTTCTTTGTTTCTTCTTTGCACATTACATCCTCTCTCATATCTGATATCTATTATTTAATAGAAATAAATGAATTTAAATCGAATTAGTTTGATGAATAATCTGTGGGGCCTCCGACCACAAGACATGATACATTGTGTGATGCAGTACAGTCCTGTGTATTGCCGACCCTGCACTTTATTGTACGTGGATCAATGTGCCCCGGTGTCACAGGGGTTAATAGTTTTTCCACATTAATATTCACCCATTTTATTTTTTGGATTTTTTTTGTAAATGGAAACAGCGTTTGGTGGGTGAGAGATCCCCTTAATGGGAGACATCAGAGTTTCCATTTCTTGTCCTCTCAGCAGAGGTTTGGGGCGAGCACTCTCCCTCATCATTTATGGCCATTACAGCTTCTACCAGCACAGCTGCAGTTTTGTTTCAGTATTCAGCAGCAGCAGCAGCGGCGGGGCCTGTATATGTGTATGTATTATTCATGGTGACAGTACGGCTTCCACAGTGTAGCAGCTCTCACCATTATCTCCAGGTACTTGTCATATGGATGCACAGGGGTCTCTCCATGATGGAGGGGGATCCAGTATTTGCACTTCTCTTCATGGCGGCGCGGCCCTGGGGGGTAGTTATGGGGGCCTGCAGTCAGACTTTATCAGTCTTTGTGTGGGGGTGCAGTTATTATGTGGGGGCTTTGCCTATCATAATGTGGGGCTGTAACAGGGCTCTCTGGGTACAATTTCTGCAAGTTATGGGGCCCCTCTAGATGTCTTTATGGTGCACTAGGGGCTATCATTATAGGGGAGCTCTGATATTATTAGGGCACTCTAGACTTTAGGGGGCACATTTACTTACCCGGTCCTGTCGCAATCCCACGGCGCGTTGTCCGATGAGGATTTGGGTCTGCCGGGATTCACTAAGGTCGTGCGCTCGATATCCAGTAGGTGTCGCTGCTCCACCGGAGTTCACCTGCTTCTTCTCGGTGCATGTGAGTGCTTGATCTTGCAACACATTTCGTTTTTTAAATTCCGCGTTTTTTCCGAATCCGTCGGGTTGTCTGAAGGCCACGCCCCCCGATTTCTTTCGCTGGCGCGATTGCGGCAAAATCAGATCGCGTTTGCAAAATCCTGGCAGAATTCGGCGCAAAACGGAAACATTCGGGAAGCCCGACAAAAGTGCGGGGTTACAATGTTATAGGCTTATTTAAGTAAGAGGCTACTATGTTATGGGGCTATCTAGTTATGGGGTTACTATGTTATAGTATTACTTTGTTATGGGACTATTTAGCTATGAGGTTTGTTATGGGGTTAGTTTTTTTATGGGGTTACCTTGTTATGAGATTACTGTTTAGTTTTTGGGTTACTTTGTTATAGGGTTAATATTTTATGGGGTTATTTAGTTATGGGGTTACTTTGTTATGGGGTTGGTTTTTTTATGGGGTTACCTTGTTATGAATATACTGTTTAGTTTTGGGGTTACGCTGTTATGGGGTTAATATTTTCTGAGGTTATTTAGTTATGGGGTGACTTTGTCATGGGTTTTTTTAGTTATGGGGTTACTATGGGCCCTTTGTTATGGGGTTAGTTTTTTAATGGGGTTATTTAGTTATAGTGTTACTTTGTTATGGGGTTAGGTTTTATGGGGTTACTTTGTTATGGGGTTATTCAGTTATGTGGCTTTGTTATTTGTTGGAGGGAACTTGAGGATGTGCAGCAGGTGTAATAGGACAGACCCCTGGAACTATAGGGGGCACATAAGGCGTCTCTTCTCACTAGGATGGATTTATGGGTACCATAAAAAAGCATTACAGCAGGGTAATAACAGTCCAAAAAGGGTATAAAGAACCCTACAAACCTCCAGCGCCTATGTTTGAATGGGCTCATCCATGCATTTGTCTGTTGGTGCAAAGTAAAACCCTGTTGGCTTTGGTGAGAAATCAGTCCAAAAGGGTCAGAAAAATCCAGCACCACGGATTGTAAAATTGTAAAATTTTTAAAATCTCTTTAGCACGTGTTAAAATGGTCCGGAGCTGGACCTCAATCATGGGTTCCTCCCAAAACGTGTAGACCCAGCTTGGGACCATTTGCTAAATGAAGGAGATTTTTTACATTTTACAACTTAGCATGGTGCTGGATTTTTCTCACCCGTTTTTATAGCACAGATTTTGTATTGGGGTTTTAAGTTTGCACCATGACTGCCTTCTAGAAGCTTACCTGTTTGGTCTGGTCAGGAAATCCCGGTGGAGCAGTGAGCCGTCCCTCCACCATCTTCACCAGGTGAGGCCTGGCTTGTGGTCAGTAGAGACGTTCCTCAGATGCCAGGTTCCCCTAACCCTTCTTTCCTTAGTTCCACATCTTATGAATTGCTATAAGACACTGATAAGATTGCAACCAATATGCTGTGCACCTTCTATTAGAGACTGTGATCACTATACCCCACCTGTGCCTGTAACCACCAAGCCTTGTGCCATTGTTACTGTAACCATTAAGCACCGCGCCTGCTATTGGAGTAAAGTTATTTCACGTTTCATTGCACAGGCTTGACCGGGATTCCTTAAGTGTCACACAGAAGCAGTGACCCTCATGGGAAACCTCTCTACATCTATTGTGTCCCTAAAATCACATTATCTTCCAATCTTTACATTTTCTCGACTCTTCTGCCATTGGTTTTATGACCCTCCCAGTAATATTTATCTTCTCTTCTGTAAATCTTAGTGACAGTCAGAGGAGTGCGTGCATAAAGTAGCCGTGCCAAGGCGAGCGCCCGCACAATGTCACTGCTGGTTATGGGCAATGTCTCCCTAGGGGGCACTGTGTGTCCTATAGGTAAGAGCGGCTGTCACTCTCAATACAAGGACATTAATGCAGAGCCGGGTCAGGTGCCTCCTTCTGCCATCCAGGCGGAATATCAAAGCCGAGAGGGCACCTTGCAGGAAGATATAATTATGATATAATTGATTGATGTATTGTGATATGTTTTAACCCCTTCCTTCGGCTAGTTTTCTAAATCTACAATTGTTCTCCAATATGTGTCTTGTGGTTCTTTCCCTGGGTAGAAGGGATTGATGATCGGTAGGGACCCCCTAGTGTTTGCTCCTTTGGTATATATGCCCTTGCCTATATTTTATTCATTGGATAACCATGCACTAGAGGAGGTAGAAATAAAAATACTGGCCACAAGAGGAGGGAGGACTAAAATACTGGCCACAAGAGGAGGGAGGACTAAAATACTGGCCACAAGAGGAGAGAGGACTAAAATACTGGCCACAAGAGGAGGGAGGACTAAAATACTGGCCACAAGAGGAGGTGGGACTAAAATACTGGCCACAAGAGGAGGTGGGACTAAAATACTGGTCACAAGAGGAGGTGGGACTAAAATACTGGCCACAAGAGGAGGTGGGACTAAAATACTGGTCACAAGAGGAGGTGGGACTAAAATACTGGCCACAAGAGGAGGGAGGACTAAAATACTGGTCACAAGAGGAAGGGGGACCAAAATACTGGTCACAAGAGGAGGTGGGACTAAAATACTGGCCACAAGAGGAGGCAGGACTAAAATACTGGCCACAAGAGGAGGCAGGACTAAAATACTGGTTACAAGAGGGAGGACTAAAAATACTGGTCACAAGAGGAGGGGGGACTAAAATACTGGTCACAAGAGGAGGGGGGACTAAAATACTGGTCACAAGAGGAAGGGGGACTAAAATACTGGTCACGAGAGAGAGAGGGGGGAATAAAATACTGGTCACGAGAGAGAGAGAGAGGACTAAAATACTGGTCACAAAAGGAAAGAGGACTAAAATACTGGTCACAAGAGGAGGGGGACCAAAATACTGGCCACAAGAGGAGGGAGGACTAAAATACTGGTCACAAGAGGAAGGGGGACCAAAATACTGGTCACGAGAGGAGGTGGGACTAAAATACTGGCCACAAGAGGAGGGAGGACTAAAATACTGGCCACAAGAGGAGGCAGGACTAAAATACTGGCCACAAGAGGAGGTCACAAGAGGAAGGGGGACCAAAATACTGGTCACAAGAGGAGGTGGGACTAAAATACTGGCCACAAGAGGAGGGAGGACTAAAATACTGGTCACAAGAGGAAGGGGGACCAAAATACTGGTCACAAGAGGAGGTGGGACTAAAATACTGGCCACAAGAGGAGGGAGGACTAAAAATACTGGTCACAAGAGGAGGGGGGACTAAAATACTGGTCACGAGAGGAGGGGGGACTAAAATACTGATCACAAGAGGAGGGGGGACTAAAATACTGGTCACGAGAGAGAGAGAGAGAGGACTAAAATACTGGTCACAAAAGGAAAGAGGACTAAAATACTGGTCACAAGAGGAGGGGGGACTAAAATACTGATCACGAGAGAGAGAGAGAGGACTAAAATACTGGTCACAAAAGGAAAGAGGACTAAAATACTGGTCACAAGAGGAGGGGGACCAAAATACTGGTCACAAGAGGAGTCGGGACTAAAATACTGGCCACAAGAGGAGGGAGGACTAAAATACTGGTCACAAGAGGAAGGGGGACCAAAATACTGGTCACAAGAGGAGGGGGGACTAAAATACTGGCCACAAGAGGAGGGAGGACTAAAATACTGGCCACAAGAGGAGGCAGGACTAAAATACTGGCCACAAGAGGAGGCAGGACTAAAATACTGGCCACAAGTTGAGGCAGGACTAAAATACTGGCCACAAGAAGAGGCAGGACTAAAATACTGGCCACAAGAGGAGGCAGGACTAAAATACTGGCCACAAGAGGAGGGAGGACTAAAATACTGGCCACAAGAGGAGGGAGGACTAAAATACTGGCCACAAGAGGAGGGAGGACTAAAATACTGGCCACAAGAGGAGGGAGGACTAAAATACTGGCCACGAGAGGAGGGAGGACTAAAATACTGGCCACAAGAGGAGGGAGGACTAAAATACTGGCCACAAGAGGAGGTGGGATTAAATACTGGTCACAAGAGGGAGGACTAAAAATACTGGTCACAAGAGGAGGGGGGACTAAAATACTGGTCAGAAGAGGAGGGGGGTCTAAAATACTGGTCACAAGAGGAGGGAGGACTAAAATACTGGTCACAAGAGGAGGGGGGACTAAAATACTGGTCACAAGAGGAGGGGGGACTAAAATACTGGTCACGAGAGAGAGGACTAAAATACTGGTCACAAAAGGAAAGAGGACTAAAATACTGGTCACAAGAGGAGGGGGACCAAAATACTGGCCACAAGAGGAGGGAGGACTAAAATACTGGTCACAAGAGGAAGGGGGACCAAAATACTGGTCACAAGAGGAGGTGGGACTAAAATACTGGCCACAAGAGGAGGGAGGACTAAAATACTGGCCACAAGAGGAGGCAGGACTAAAATACTGGTCACAAGAGGAAGGGGGACCAAAATACTGGTCACAAGAGGAGGTGGGACTAAAATACTGGCCACAAGAGGAGGGAGGACTAAAATACTGGTCACAAGAGGAAGGGGGACCAAAATACTGGTCACAAAAGGAGGTGGGACTAAAATACTGGCCACAAGAGGAGGGAGGACTAAAAATACTGGTCACAAGAGGAGGGGGGACTAAAATACTGGTCACGAGAGGAGGGGGGACTAAAATACTGGTCACAAGAGGAGGGGGAACTAAAATACTGGTCACAAGAGGAGGGGGGACTAAAATACTGGTCACAAGAGAGAGGACTAAAATACTGTTTACAAGAGGAGGGGGGACTAAAATACTGGTCACAAGAGAGAGAGGACTAAAATACTGGTCACAAGAGGAGGGGGGACTAAAATACTGGTCACAAGAGAGAGAGGACTAAAATACTGGTCACAAGAGGAGGTGGGACTAAAATACTGGCCACAAGAGGAGGGGGGACTAAAATACTGGTCACAAGAGGAGGGAGGACTAAAATACTGGTCACAAGAGGAGGGAGGACTAAAATACTGGTCACAAGAGAGAGAGGACTAAAATACTGGTCACAAGAGGAGGGAGGACTAAAATACTGGTCACAAGAGGAGGGAGGACTAAAATACTGGCCACAAGAGGAGGGGGACTAAAATACTGGTCACAAGAGGAAGGGGGACTAAAATACTGATCACAAGAGGAGGGGGGACTAAAATACTGGTCACGAGAGAGAGAGAGAGGACTAAAATACTGGTCACAAAAGGAAAGAGGACTAAAATACTGGTCACAAGAGGAGGGGGGACTAAAATACTGGTCACAAGAGAAAGAGAGAGGACTAAAATACTGGTCACAAAAGGAAAGAGGACTAAAATACTGGTCACAAGAGGAGGGGGACCAAAATACTGGTCACAAGAGGAGTCGGGACTAAAATACTGGCCACAAGAGGAGGGAGGACTAAAATACTGGTCACAAGAGGAAGGGGGACCAAAATACTGGTCACAAGAGGAGGGGGGACTAAAATACTGGCCACAAGAGGAGGGAGGACTAAAATACTGGCCTGGCCACAAGAGGAGGCAGGACTAAAATACTGGCCACAAGAGGAGGCAGGACTAAAATACTGGCCACAAGAGGAGGCAGGACTAAAATACTGGCCACAAGAGGAGGGAGGACTAAAATACTGGCCACAAGAGGAGGGAGGACTAAAATACTGGCCACAAGAGGAGGGAGGACTAAAATACTGGCCACAAGAGGAGGGAGGACTAAAATACTGGCCACAGGAGGAGGGGGGACTAAAATACTGGCCACAAGAGGAGGTGGGACTAAAATACTGGTCACAAGAGGAGTGGGGACTAAAATACTTGTCACAAGTGGAGGGAGGACTAAAAATACCGGTCACAGGAGGAGGGGGGACTAAAAATATCAATTACAAATGGAGGTGAACCAAAAAAAGTCATAAGAGAAGGTTGGACTAAAAATACTGGTCACAGACAAAGGTGTGACAACAGAGGGTGGGAATAAAGAATACTGGTTACAACCAGTAACAGGACTAGAAAATACTGATCATAACAAGAAGTGGGATTTAAAACTATTGGTTAACAAGGGGTGGGACTAAAAAATATAAGACAGAAGATGGGACTCCAAAACGCTGGTCACAACAGGGGACTAAACTCCAAAATAATGGTCACAACAGGGAAAGAGACTCCAAAACAGGGGATGAGTTTAAAATACTGATCACAACAAAGGGTAGGAATAAAAAAGACTGGTTACAACAAGGGGTGGGGTTGAAAACTAGTAGTCAAAACTGGTGACAGGACTAGAAAATACTGATCTTAACAGGAAGTGGGATTCAAACCTATTGGATACAAAGGAAGTAGGACTAAAAATACAAGTCATAACAGAAGATGACACACCAAAAAACTGGTCACAACAGGGGATGAGACTTTTAAATGTTGGTCACAACAAGGGCGGAGCTTTATAGTAGTGGTCACAACAAAGGACAAGGACTCAGTAATGTTCAAAATACTGGTCACAGAAGAGGGCGGCATATCTCACAACCATCACGGATATTGCAGTTCCAGATTTTAGAGTGTAGCCCACTATCCTGGGTGGGGGTATATCCTGGGAAATAATTCTCTCCAGATTCCTCCTCCACCATTGGACCTCTGCCCAGTTGTTTGCAGCATAGGCCTGCAGGCGCAATGTGATGATGTCATTGTGCCTGTTGGCTTCAGAGACACAATCAGCAGTGAAAGAAGTGGAGGGAGTATTATACTTTGTGGGGGCCATTGATGGGGGCATAATACTGTTTGGGGATACTATGGGTGGAGTAAGGAGGTGGGACAAAGAATGTGTCTTAGGAATTTCTCTTTCTCCATTGGAAAAGTTGGGAGGCTGGATGGATGGGACCCAAAATACTGCTCACAACAGGGCGGGACCAGTCGTTAATTATAACATAGGCAACCCAGGGGGACCATGGCCACCCAACCCACCCACCAAATTTTATACTCAGACGGACATGAAATCCTTGTACATCTGTTCCGCTCTCAATTCACATGCACACAAGAGCCATTTCAGGACCCTTGAAGGTCATGCAAAGGTCCTGAAACCACAGATTGAAAGGAGGCAGAAGGGAAGCATTGTCCAATAAGCTGATTTTAGTTCCAGGTGTAGGAAGTAATTCCAGACTTGAAGGGGCAATAATATTCATACACCCCAGGGCCCGTGGCAGTCTTAGTCCCCCCCTGGGCAGGACACAATGACAGGGGGCTGGTAACAAAAAGTCTGCTCTTGTCTGGAGCAGCCAAGTTTTTAAAGTTTTTTTTTTTTTTTTAAATCCAAGCAACATTATAATTATAATTTTAAAAAGTGTGAAAAAGACAACACCTATTTTTTAAATTAACTTTATTAAATAGCCGTCATATAACAGGACATAATATGTACATATTTGGTGTCACCATAACTGCAACATCCTAGACGTAACACACTACTTTTGGCGATGCATTGATGAGGATCTACACCCATTCTCTTAAGATGCTTTCTAGTATGAGAAGACAATTGTGCCCCGAACCTAACCTATGTAAGGCAAGGTTGGTCCACCAGTGTATTTGGTCAACATTTGTACAACCAGTCTTACTAACCTCATCATGGCTGGGGCTTCTATGTGCCCTATATCACCTCCATGGTAGCAAAGTAGACCATAATGGTTAAAATAAGTTTTTATGCTCAAAAAAGCTGTACAATAACATCACAATAATTTATTCCAACTGAAAATAAATACGGGTAAAGCATAATATACAAGAGCAAGGCAACTTTAAGTGCTAGGGACAGTACTGGGAATAAGGGGTAAAGGGTTCCTGCCCAAAGAGCTTACAATCTAGCATAAATAATATCAACTTCATAACCATTCTAAATATATAGTTGGGGAAGAGGTGGAGATGACTGTTATAAGTGATGTTCCTTGTCCTGAGAGCTTACATTCTAATTATATAATACATGATATATCCAAGTACAACACAAGAATGGGTGGAGATGCTGAGGGACACGTCAAGTTCTAGATAAGTTTGGCACAAGAAACAGAACTCCGCTCTTGTTCTCCATACTGGCTCCGGCAAAGGCGTAATCCTTGTCCAAAGGTTAAGGCGTTGACAGCCAAAATGGATGTTACAAATCCACAGAATGTTCCATCGAATTTCCCAAAAAGTCCCGTAATTTTCATGATTTAAAATGAAAATAGTGAAGGAATGTATCAAAACAAATATATGAGTAATCTGTTTCCATAGGGTCCACCACACCGCTTGTTGGATGGTACATGATGCAGTAGTGACTCAGAGGAATCTCTTTCCAGTATTTGTCAGGACACCACACTAGTCCATTATTTAGGAATACTCTCATCATCCTGTGTAGTGGTGAATGTGGTAGACCTAAGCCTTGACCATATAACCTGTGTATCATTTCTTAACTTAACAATGAGGAACCCCAATGGAACCTTCCATAACTTTTATTAAGGTTCATCATTTCAACAAGATTTATTACCTCCACCCCATCTGTGAGTGATCCTGTGGGGTTCTAGGACACCCTTGGCCACATACCAAGAAGCACCATGGTCTAACAAACCCTGGTTTCTTCTAAGGAGATGCAAGAACCTTAAGGAGCTTCGGTCTACTGAAGAAAGATCTTCTACCACATTTAAAGTACTTTGTACCATCCTCCTCAATACAAATGGAATCAAATTGTGGTTCAATATTGTAAAGGAGGAACAAGTCAAGTTGATGATGTCCTCATTCTAGATGGAGAATCTCACTATACACTTTTATGGGTGGTGGTAACAGATCCAGACCAGTTCTTAGTTAGACTCTAATTTCTAGTGTTCCCTCTCAAACACAAAATGTCAGGAGATGGACCAAGCAGGAACATAGGGAAGTTGAGACCAGCTGGGTCCAGATCTGATCATTTGAGGTTTGATAGGACCCCCAATCTTAACAGATAAGTAAGGTCTATCATGGCTTTGGTCCATCATGTTGTGTAGCTTTCTATTCCTATGAATATGATACCTGTCAATGATACCTAAGAACCCTTAGACAAAGATGATAACCTTGAGTAGCAGACACAGTACAGGCGATCCCCTACTTAAGGACACCCAACTTACAGACAACCCATAGTTACAGACAGACCCCTGTGACCTCTGGTGAAGCTCTCTGGATGCTTTACTATAGTCCCAGACTGCAATGATCAGCTGTAAGGTGTCTGTAATGAAGTTTTATTGATAATCCTTGGTCCCATTACAGCAAAAAAATTTTAAACTCCAATTGTCACTGGGGCCAATTTTTTTTTGTCTGGATCTACAATTTTAAAATATACAGGTTCGACTTACATACAAATTCAACTTAAGAACAAACCTCCGGACCCTATCTTGTATGTAACCCGGGGACTGCCTGTATATACATTGGGATTATATGTTATATATGTACACAGTGACTCCACCAGCTGCAGAATACTGAGTGTCAGCTATGGAATATGGTACTTGATGGAATTTTTTCTGTAGATAATTTCTAAAAATGTATATTAGTGGACATGTCCGGTAGCTAAGGTGAACTGCAGATGTCTGACTTTTTCTTGTGTCCCCTATGCCGATCCCCAGAGAAGACAATATGACCATAAATCTATTGTGTCTCTGTTCTAGTCCTGTGTATAACATACATCCTCACAGACGAGAACACATTATTGTTTTAGGACATTTCTATAAATTATATGATACAGCTTTCAATGAAAATGGAAACCAATATATATAGAGAGAGAGAACATTTATCTGAGGAACCATCTAATAAATTAATAAACATGTGTTACAGTCGATTTCCCCAGAGGGTAGGAGATATATCCATGTAAACCTTAGTAGACAATGTAGGATAGAGTCATATAGAGTCTTAGAAATATCCACCAGGAACCAACATTCATTCTTAAGAGCCTTGGCATAGTAGACTTATAGTAGCTAACCGTCTACCGGTAGACGCTAGACCAAACGGTTAGGACGTCTGAGGTGGACTTGGAAATAATATTGGAAATATTGGTGAATTTGAGAAGAAGGTCATTGGCAGTTCTTTCATCTGATCTCGACTAAGAGACATTTGGGTCTGGTCTCCTTTGTGCTGTCATTGTCCTCGCCTTATGGAGCCCATAGTTTGTGCTTAACAGACTTTCCTTATGCTGCTTCTCCTAGGAGCTTTCTTGGCTTAAAGTTCCTTGAATACCCCCATAACAAGTCAGGAGATTCAATGGAGCCATTGTTGAGATGAAGGATGTCAATCAAGGGGGTGATGAATTAGCAAAGCTTCTTCTGCAGTGTATAATGGAGTGTTGGACTTGCAGGAGATATTAAAGCTGTTACGTTTGGTTGGTAGAACTTGTTCTACTGCAGAATGTCTAAATATACCGGCGGGGCTTTGACGAGAGCTTGAAGCTTGCGATGGATCTCTTTGATGTTGAGCCTCTGTTGTGGTTCTCTCTGCCAGCAGCCTTGCATAATGGTGTAAACCTCAGTGGGGCAGGTTCGTGGTCTTTCAAGTTCTCGTCCTTGGGTAATGCACTCAATGGCCTAGAGTAAGAAGAAGATGGAGACGTTAAAATAAGAAATTGGTCAACAAATGGTCAAAACATGGTCAACCAGGTCCTGGAAGACCTTAAGATCTAGTGCAAATTCAAACAGTTCTCAATATTGTCCACTCCATTATGGATCTTCAGGAGTAGACTGGCCAAACACGTTAGATTTTGATCGAACCCACCGTTTTCAGCAAGATGTTTCAGTGTTGGCGGCATATGAACTATCACTAGATACATCAAACATCTAGTATATCTAGATCCCGTAGACTTATGGATGATCGTGGAACTACAAATATGATCTCAGTGGAGAAAATTGTTGAAATGAAAACATTTCTGTGTCATCATTAAGCTTCACTGGAGGAGGCATACACATTTGTTGCCACCTAGTGAAAGTGGATAATGGGGCAGGTCTGTCTTTTGGCCTAAAGAGTTTTTTAATATCATCTCAGTCTATCCATCTATCCAGGACCGGCTCCAGTTTTCAGTAGGCCCCTGGGTGACAGAGCCTCAGAGGGCCCCTTTGCAGTGTACTGACGTGGCTGCATTAAAAATTCAGAAACTAAAAGTTTCCTGTTCCCGAAAATATTCTCTTGTTTATCATTCCATACAGAACCCTCCATGGTTATTTTATATAAGCCCCCCTCACTCCCTGTGGATTCACTATATACAGCCCCCTCACCCCCATGGATTCCTTACATACACCATTATGTGGGCCGCCCCAGCAGCTCTGGGCTCCGGCACTTGCCCAAGTATGACCAGCGCTGGCGCGGGCCCTGTAACGGTCTATCTCACATTTATCTATCTCATATCTTTGTATGTATCTTGTATGTATCTGTATCTATTTCACATCTATCTACCTCTCTCATATCTATTTATCTATCTATCTCATATCTATCTATCTATCTATCTATCTATCTTCTATCTATCTATCTATCTATCTATCTATATCCTATCTATCTATCTATCTATCTATCTATCTATCTATCTATCTATCTATCTATCTATATCCTATCTATCTATCTATATCCTATCTATCTATATCCTATCTATCTATATCCTATCTATCTATCTCATATCTAGATATCTATCTCATATCTATCTATCTATCTATCTATCTATCTATCTATCTATCTCCTATCAATCTATCTATATATCTATTATCATCTATCTATCTATCTATCTATCTATCTATCTATCTATCTATCTATCTATCTGTCTGTCTACGTCTATTTATCTATCTATCTTTCTATCTCTCTATCTCTTATCTATTTATCTCTATCCATCTATCACTATCTTGGATGGATATCTGTGTATACATCTCGTCTTGGTCTAGACAGCCTCCCCCCATACACTGTATATCCTGACAATGACAAGTACCTGTAAATACAATTACATGTCAGGAATAAATAATGTTGTGTTTGTAAATGTTCCCCATCTCCCGGCCAAGACGCCTTGGGCTTGAGGTAACCTAATCCCTCTTGATGTAGTAAAGAGCCACTTATCTGGGTGTCTCCTGAGTTCATTACCTTCTCCAGTTCCTGCGGAGGTCACTTACACGACCCCCAGGGCATCACAATCACATTACCCCCATCGAGCGCTGGAAAAAATTAAAATCAGATTCTTCTTCTTGGTATTAATTTATTTCCGGAGAAAGCTTTCTTGGCATGAGCCGGGGCGAAGAGGAACCTTCCAGTGCCCAGATATCACCCTACGAGCGCCAAGCCGGGCTTGTTACAATGCATCACTGCATACTGTCTATACAGTGGGTACAATTGTAACAAACCCTCAGCTGTGAGAAATTTTAGGTATGTAGGTTAAGACACCAGCGAATAACACAAAATAGTGCGCTGTTTCTTTAAGCATTGTACCTCTGTATTGGAGAGCTGGTACCACGGCTGCTTCCCGTAGGTGAAGATCTCCCATAGGACCACACCGAAGCTCCATATGTCACTCTCCGTGGTGAACTTCCGATATAGGATGCTCTCAGGCGGCATCCAGCGGATGGGAAGCATCGTCCGACCCCCAACCTGGGAACAGAGAATAGACATCCCCTTTAAGGAAACATATTCTGTATGCTTAATATGACAATGTTAATAATATAGGTAGTCAGAGCTCCACCCACCGACTTCATTATGATAATAAGCACAGCTAACGAAGTCACAGCTCCTCCCACTTAATCATTATTTGAATATAAACAGTTTAGGTAGTCAGAGCCCCTCCTACTTACTTCATTATGAAAATGTGCATAGCTTAGGAAGTCAGAGCCCCTCCCTCTGACATCATTATTATATAAACCTTTAGGGTAGTCATAGCTCCTCCCTTTTATGGTATTATAATATAAATGGTTTAGTTAGGCATAGCTCCTCCCACATAATCATTATTATAAAATAAACAGTGTGAGTAGTCTTAACCCCTACCACTTACATAATTTTTATTATATAAACTATTACGGTAGTCATAGCTCCTCCCACTTATATTTTTATTATAATATGAACTGCCTTTGTCGCTAGGGCTATTTTACTATTAAAAAAATTAACATATCGGGTTGTCATAGCTCCACCCACTTGCCTTATTATAATATTAAGAACAGATTAAGTTTCCACAGCTCCTCCCACTTTGATTACGATAGCTATGATAACAGTATTAGTTGTCAAAACTCCGCCCACTGACTTTATTATTATAACATGAACAGATTAGGTTGTCAAGCATCTCCCAATTATGTAAGTATGCAAATATGAACAGTTTGGGTTGTCATAGCCCCTCCCCCTTACCTCATTCTAATACTATGGACAGATTAGTTTGTCAAAGCTCCTCCCAATTCCTTCATTTTGATACAGTAAAAAGTGCTAGTTGTCAGAGCTCCGCCCACTTTCTTTCTTATGACAAAATGACCGTATTTAAATGTCAAAGCTCCTCCCACTTATTCATCGTAAAACTTTGAAGCTCCTCCCACTTATTCATTGTAAAACTTTGAACAGCTTCAGTGGTCAAGCTCCTCCCACCTTTTTTATTAAGAAAGTATTAACAGTTTTGCTGATCAGAGCTCCTTTTATTTGCCTTCTATTAGAATAAGAGGAAATATATGCAAATAAATTCTTCTCCAGAAGTAAGAAAGCTAGTGCCCCCTATTAGAGGTAGTAACTTGCGGAAGGTGGCACTGCTCAGAGATATTTTGCACATTGAATGGGAGATGGATGTAGTACAGCGCCCCCTATAGTAGGTATCTAGTATTGTAACTAATACATTTACTAATAACGAGCCTCCATTATAATTACCAGCACGGCTGAGAGTAATCTATTGATCCTATTAAGGAGCTGTAGTCGTGATGCACTCCTCAGATCCCCCTCTCCCACTCCCCCAATTTTCCCCTCCAACTCTTCCCTTGGATTTTTCCAAGTACTAAGTGATTTTCTTGTATTCCCATCATCGTCCGGCATTAAATATGAATACAAGTCTGACAAAGAGACAACTGCAGCTCACTAAAAGGGAAAGAAAGAGGCCCGGGCAATTCACAATGTCACAAGTTCAAATCCCCCTAGAGCCCTTGAAGGAGATGAAGATGGATGGGATCTCCGGGCGGCAGAGAGAACTTGGCAGGGGCTGAAGGTTCACATGGGCAATAAAATCTCCACCTGGACTCGTGCCATCTCCAGAACATGGCAACCTAATGTCTGATCGCATCTCTTACTTACAAACTCATTGGCTTTTTATTAGGATTACCATCAAACAGAAATCCTAATTTAATACGGCCGTTCCAGGGTGGCGGGAGATTTACTGCTAGCATGGGCTCACTCAGCCTCGGAGACGCATTGACATTGGTCGATTGTAGAGTTAGTGGACCAATAACCCTACATATTTATACATAATAGACAAAACAATTCTAGATCATTCAATCCCACCACTAGAATGTACAGGAAAGCCTCCATCCTGCCCACAAAATCTTAATGGCTGAATTAATTGAAGCTCTTCCTCCTTTTAGTTGGCCATAACCCTTCCCATCCACATGGACCTTTAGGTCAATTGAGAGTGAATTTCTCTTCAACAGAAGATAGAAGGAAACCATAGCCATGTACAAAAGGCATTTTGAAATCCAACTCTCTGATCTGACCTCATCCTCTAAAATATTGACAACTGGGGGAAAGTCTGGAGACCTCCATATACTTTAGATCAGTGATGGCTAACCTATGGCACTGGTGCCAGAGGTGGCACTCGGAGCCCTTTCTGTGGGCACTCAGGGCATCACCAGAGATGACTCCAGGTATCTTCCTGCAGTCCCAGACAGCCTAGGACTTGCTGCGCACAGAGGTATTTTAAAGTGACAGCGCTGCCTGGGACTATTTTCTGCTTTATTGGTGTCCTCAGGGTGATGGTATCAATGAAAACTGTGACAGAGAAGGGAGTATAAATCACAAATTAAATTCCTGTGTTGGCACTTTGTGATAAATAAGCGGGTCTTTGTTGTAGTTTGGGCACTCGACCTCTAAAAGGTTCGCCATCACTGCTTTAGATGGTTGACCAATCCCACCAAAATAAGGTATGGCCAACATCAATCTAATGTCTATGGCCAGTTTTGGATACTACTTCTTTGGGTAGAAGGTTCCAATGTTTGACTTTTGTTACAATGAAAAATCCAATCGTTTACACATTGTAGAAACAACCAAGATGCCCTTAAGTGTGGACAACTCTCTTGAGGAACATCAATGGTTGGACCAATACCATGGTAGATTCACAGTATTGCAGTACATTATTTAATCTATGAATGATCTATGAAGGGATATGCATCATGTTCCTTGTATGTAATCTTGATTTGATTTCCCCCTAACCCCTTCAAACTTGGCCCCATTGGAGACAGACCCAGGTCCTTACATGGTAGTAGACAGTACTGTAGATATCTCAGGATATGCCAAAGTCACTAATTTTGACTGAAAAATGTCCCCCCACAAGCAGCAAGGTCTTGGTGTTCAAAGTGTAGAGATGCCAGATAAATCATGATAGCATCTCTTACTTAATCCTAAATTCACTCCGCCTTGGAGATGTCTGCAGTCCATAAATAAGACTGCCCATTCAGATAGATTGAATGTTTGGTTGGTGGATCACTAACCCTACCTACCTGTACCCATAATTGACAACAAAATTCTGGATCATTCAATACCCACCCACAAGATTTTGTGAATGCCCCTTTCATGCCCACAAAACCTTATTGTTGGCATTTATTTAGCTCAGACCCTCCCACCCTGGCAATCTCAGTTGGCCATCTCTCATGATGTTTACTATTGGGAAGGGTTTGAACGCTCTATATATCTTAGATGGTTTACCAATCCCATCGAAATCATGTCCGGCCAACATCAATCTGATGTCGATGGCCAACTCTTGCTACTACTTCTGGAGTTAGGAGGTTCCACTATTTGACTCCTGTTACTGTAAAAAAGCCTTTTCTTTTCATATCAGAAAAACAACCAACTGCCCCCAAGTGTGAATTGTCTACAGTTGGTTGGACATTCTCCCTCGTAAAGTTTTAGGTATGTAATGTATATGAAAGTTCAATGCTGGGATATGCATTATCTACTCAGGCTTGCCCTATTGTGGACATCCCCATGTCCTTACCCGGTAATAGTCAGTACTGTAGATATCTCGAGACATCCCAAAGTCACCAATCTTGACCACCAAATTGTGCCCCACAAGGCAGTTCCTTGTTGCAAGATCCCGGTGGACGAAGTGGAGAGATGCCAGATAAACCATCCCTGAGGCAATCTGTGAGGCAATCTGTAACATCTGGGTCAGGTTCAGCTGTCCAAATGGTTGTCCATTCCCGTTATCAAGAATCTTGGCGTCTGGTCCATGGGATCTGAGCAATGGATAAAGATAGCGACAAAATGAGGAATGATGTACACAGTAACGTTATAATACAGAGAACGTATGTCAAGCAAGTTGTGAATCAATGATAGCAGAAATCTTGAAATGGCTTTCACAATATAATTGGGGGAAATTATGTGTCAGTTGACCAAGTGACCTCCAGATCCTCCATCTATCACGTCCTATGGGGGACGCCATGTTGCTGCCCATATTAGACATCTTCCTTGTGACGGAGGGATATGATTAGAGAGCAGCAGCCTCTGACAAGATACATTTCTCAGTCCCAGTGTAACAATAACCATAAAACACGGTGTCTCTGCGATCTCCCCATCAGGACCCGGACACTGTACAACGCCACTGGCAGCCCATCGTCTATGTCTAATACCTACGGGACCAATCAAAAAGTCTCTGTTTATTTCAACTGATGGGCAATCTCCTTCTATTTAAGCCTCTCAGACAGATAATCTAATCAATATTGCAGAGAGGAGTGCATTAGCTGGAGAGATGGCAGGCTGAGAGCGGCACATCCACCGCTATAATGGCAGCTCTGCGCTGGGGTTGGGGGGGCAAAGTGTCGGCTGAAGGGAAGCTGTAAAGATGCTGATGGAAATAGGGCGCGGGTCTTAGCATATATCTTTAAGTTTTCAAATGGAAACAGTTGATGAGGTAAGGGTTAAAAAAACCCTCAAATAAATAATTTGGAAATGGTATGGAAAATTCCTTTAAGGAACATCATCATTACTATCTCACCAAAGAATTCCCAATTTTATTTTCTCTGGAATTCCACCTGAAGATCCATAACCAATGATTGTCAATTAGACTCTATACCTCATGCCCTACCAAATCCTACCCGAACCCTCAACCCATTCCGTTGCACTCTACATATGCTAGACCTCTACACATTAGTCCTTCTTAACGTGCAATACCTTCAAAGTTCTCAAAAATTTGAGGAGTATTTGGGTGGTCTCTTATTTTGATCTACATGGAACAGTCCTAAATGTCTTGAAGTAGTCACCTTGTCAAATGGAGCATTAGAAAAGGGACCAAGCAACTCTGAAGGTGCTTATGCAGGTTGATCAAAACTTGATAAAATGGACAATATCTGTAAGGTTTTTTGGATAAAACTTACTAAAAAAACATCACTTTACCCAACCAATGACACATCGTAATCATTTGAAAATATATTTAAAATTTGTTCACAAAAATTACCAGAATTTCCAGAAAGACCGATCAATCTTCACTTGACTACGTGAAGGACAATATGGACTATGCATATGGTTTTGTCAACTCAAGCATAATCCACCACATCATCATCATTGTTCAACAACCAATCTGCTTCTATAATGTAAAAGGCCAACCTATGTTCATGTATTCAAGCGTGGTCAACATGGGTTATAGCCTTAGGCCCCTTCCACACTAGCGAGTGTGATGCGATGAACTCGCATCACACTCGCAACGCAAGCTGCCGGGAACGCACGGCCCGAACGCTGCACCGCGGGAGTGAACTGACATGCTGAGTTCACTCCCGCGGTGCAGCGTTCGGGCCGTGCGTTCCCGGCAGCTTGCGTTGCGAGTGTGATGCGAGTTCATCGCATCACACTCGCTAGTGTGGAAGGGGCCTAATGGGTCAAAATTGTCCACTTTTGTCAAATTTTTGTCTAAGATGTATGGCCGTCTTAACATTGTAAGTCATGACTTTAAAGGAACTGACCTGAGGAAGCGGTTGAGATCTCCATGCTTCATGTACTCAAACACCATGATGAGGGGTTCCCCATCAGTACAAACGCCATAAAACTTTACAATGTGCTCATGTTGAAGGACTGTGAGAAGCTCGGCCTCACGTTGGAAGTCCTGGCGGGCCATCTCGGTAGCTTCTTTAAGAGCCTGGATTCAGTCAAAAGAAGAATTTATGGAACTGAGGAACATAGTTTTTAAGGCATTATCTAGATTTTGTCATTCTTCTTGGACATGTTTTGGTGGGCCGCTATTGACTATTCACCAAGTGGTTCCATGTATAAACCTACTCAATTACAGTGACCTTTTTAGAAAGTTTAACCCCGTTAATGTGGCCCATTACCTTAACAGCTACCAGAGTCTTTTCTTCATCCGGGGTCAGGTGGTAGCACTCGGCCAAATACACTTTTCCAAAGGCCCCCTCTCCCAGCTCCCACTTGGGGACAATGTCTCTCCTCTTGATGTGTTGAACACCTGCAAATTATAGACACTGTTGTCATTGTCCTGTACCCCAAGTATCAGTGTGTCCAAAGTCGTAACTAGGAGAGGCTGGACCCCATAGCAAATTTTTGAATTTGGCCCCTCTTAGCCCTTGAAAAAAATGTAAATGATATACAGAGCCTTGTAAAAGTATTCGGCCTCCTTGAACTTTTCTACCTTTTGCCACATTTCAGGCTTCAAACATAAAGATATAAAATTGTCATTTTTGGTGAAAAATCAAAAAGTGGGACACAATTGTTAAGTGGAACGAAATTTATTGGATATATTTTTCAGATATGATACTGAATTTCTTTCCCGATCTTCCTTGGAGAACACCTGGAGCTCTGGGAAGTTGGATGAAGCGTTTGTGAGCAGCAGTTTTCAGCTCTTTCCACAGATTCTCCATTGGATTCAGGTTTGGATGTGACTTGGCCGTTGTAACACCCATATACGGTTATTTGTGAACCTTCCAGTGTAGATTTTGCTTTCTATTTTGGATCATTGTCTTGTTAGAAGATAAATCTCTGTCCCAGTCTCAGGTCTGTTGCAGACAGATTTTCTTCCAGAATGGTCCTGGATTTGGCTCCATTCTTCTTTCCATCAATATTAACCAACTACCCTGTCCCTGCTGAGCAAAGCCCAAACTATGATGCTGCCCCCACCATGTGTGACAGTGGGGATGTTGCCCCCACCATGTGTGACAGTGTGGATGCTGCCCCCACCATGTGTGACAGTGAGGATGGTGCCCCCACCATGTGTGACAGTGGGGATGGTGCCTCCACCATGTGTGACAGTGAGGATGGTGCCACCACCATGTGTGACAGTGAGGATGATGCCACCACCATGTGTGACAGTGGGGATGGTGCCTCCACCATGTGTGACAGTGGGGATGGTGCCACCACCATGTGTGACAGTGAGGATGATGCCACCACCATGTGTGACAGTGGGGATGGTGCCTCCACCATGTGTGACAGTGGGGATGGTGCCACCACCATGTGTGACAGTGAGGATGATGCCACCACCATGTGTGACAGTGGGGATGGTGCCTCCACCATGTGTGACAGTAGGGATGTTGCCCCCACCATGTGTGACAGTGGGGATGGTGCCCCCGCCATGTGTGACAGTGGGGATGGTGCCACCACCATGTGTGACAGTGGGGATGGTGCCACCACCATGTGTGACAGTGGGGATGGTGCCCCCGCCATGTGTGACAGTGGTGATGGTTCCACCACCATGTGTGATAGTGGGGATGGTGCCCCCACCATGTGTGACAGTGGGGATGATGGCCCCACCATGTGTGAAAGTGAGGTTGGTGCCTCCACCATGTATGACAGTGGGGATGGTGCCCCCACCATATGTGACAGTGGGGATGGTGCCGCCACCATGTGTGACAGTGGGGATGGTGACACCACCATGTGTGACAGTGGGGATGGTGCCACCACCATGTGTGACAGTGGGGATGGTGCCCCCGCCATGTGTGACAGTGGTGATGGTTCCACCACCATGTGTGACAGTGGGGATGGTGCCCCCACCATGTGCGACAGTGGGGATGGTGCCCCCACCATGTGTGACAGTGGGGATGGTGCCTCCACCATGTGTGATAGTGGGGATGGGGTGTTCAGGGGGGTAAGCTGTGCTGTTTTTATGCTAAATATATCGTTTGTAGTGTACGACTGATTGTTGTCCTATGGACAGACTCTCCCCCTCAGCTGTAGATCTCTGCAGGTTATCCAGAGGGATTAGGGGTCTCTTGGCTTCATCTCTGATCAGTCTTCTCCTTCATGATGCAAAACCTGAGACTATCACAGAGCAGGAGGATTTATCCGGAGACCTGATTATACACAGGTAATTATATTTATCATCAGTCATTTAGGACATTGAATCATTCAGGGTGCGGTCAGGGCCGCATCTGCCATGAGGCGAGATGAAAATCTCGCTTCAGGCGGCAGAATGCGGTTCCCTGTAAAGGGCGGCGAAATTTGCCGCTCTAAAGCGGGCGATTCGGTCGTCCAACAGCTAAATAAATCGTGCCTGTCTCTTTAAGACACAGGCGCGATATATATGCGGAGCGACGCAGCACCTTTCCGGCAGCTGCGTCGCTCCGTTCTAAGCAGTGACACAGGCGTCACGTCGTCACGCCGCCTGCATCACTGTGCGGAGCCGCGGCTCACAGAAAAGCTGCGTGAAGACCGGAGCCGCGCACCGAGGGAGCAGCCGCCTGCAGGTATGATTTTATTATTTTTCAAGTACTTTCATTAATTAAATGTGGCTAATAAGTGTGTGGGGAGGTGTCATGTTATACTGGAAGAGGGGGGGGGGTACTGTATCATAGTATCATAGTATCATAGTATATAAGGCAGGAAGGAGACGCAAGTCCATCAAGTCCAACCTTCAAGAATTAAATAAATGTTTTATCCACATAACCTGTGATATTTTTTCTCTCCAGAAAGTCATCCAGGCCTCTCTTGAACATGTACATAGAGTCCGCCATAACAACCTCCTGCGGCAGAGAGTTCCATAGTCTCACTGCTCTTACAGTAAAGAACCTTTGTCTATGGTGATGGTAGAATCGCCTCTCCTCTAGGCGTAGAGGATGCCCCCTTGTTCTGGTCACAGGCCTAGGTATAAAAAGATCTTTGGAGAGATCCTTGTACTGTCCGTTCAGGTATTTGTACATTGTAATGAGGTCTCCCCTCAGTCGTCTTTTTTCTAAACTGAATAATCCCAAATTTTGTAATCTGTCATTGTATTCTAATCCCCCCATTCCCCTAATAATCCTGGTTGCTCTCCTCTGCACCCGTTCCAGCTCTACTATATCCTTTTTATATACTGGTGCCCAAAACTGTACACAATATTCCATGTGTGGTCTGACCAGGGATTTGTATAAGGGCAGAACTATGTCTTTATCATGAGAATCTATTCCTCTCTTGATACATCCCATTATTTTATTTGCTTTAGCAGCAGCCGCCTAGCTCTGGTCACTAAAATTAAGTTTACCATCCACCAATACCCCCAAGTCCTTTTCAGCTTCAGTTTTACTAAGTAATTGACCGTTTAGAACATAATTATACTTTTTGTTTCCATGGCCCAAGTGCATAACTTTACATTTATCTACATTAAACCTCATCAACCATTTCTCTGCCCATCCCTCAAGCTTCCACAAATCCCTCTGTAATGCTAAACTATCGACCTCAGTATTTATTACTTTACACAGCTTAGTATCATCTGCAAATATTGAAACTTGACTGTGTAAACCCACTACAAGGTCATTAATAAAAATATTAAAAAGAAGTGGCCCCAATACTGACCCCTGTGGCACTCCACTGGTAACATCAACCCAATCTGAGAATGTGCCATTAATGACCACCCTCTGTTTTCTATCACTAAGCCAATTACTTACCCAGATACACAGATTTTCTCCTACTCCCAGCAGTCTCATTTTATATACCAACCTTTTATGTGGCACGGTGTCAAATGCCTTTGAAAAGTCCAGATATACAACATCCACAGCGTCCCCCAGATCTAGTCTTGAACTTACCTCCTCGTAGAAACCAATCAGATTAGTCTGACAGGACCGATCTCTCATAAACCCATGCTGACGCTGGGTTATAAGGTTGTGCACAGTGAAATACTCCAGGATAGCATCTCTAATAAACCCCTCAAATATTTTCCCCACCACAGCAGTTAGACTTACGGGTCTGTAGTTTCCAGGATCGCTATTTGATCCTTTTTTGTATATTGGTACCACATTTGCTATGCGCCATTCCTGTGGAACATAACCAGTCCTCAGTGAATCTTCAAATATTAAAAATAACGGTCTGTCTATCACGGTACATAATTCATGCAGAACCCGGGGGTGTATGCCATCTGGCCCCGGTGATTTATCTATCTTAGTGGTTGCGAGGCGGCGCCGTACCTCTTCCTGGGTTAAACTGTTGACATTATAAAAAGAATTTACATTATTCCTCATTGTGTCTTCCACCAGGGGATTTTCCTGGGTAAAGACAGTTGAGAAGGCGACATTCAGTAGATTGGCCCTTTCCTCATCTCCTTCCACCATGACCCCCATGTTATTTCTAAGGGGACCCACACTCTCTGTTTTTAGTTTCTTATCATTTATATACTTGAAAAATAATTTGGGATTATTTTTGCTCTCCCTGGCAATATTTCTCTCAGTCTCTATTTTTGCGGCCTTTATCTGCTTTTTACAGGATTTATTTTTCTCTCTATAATCATGTAATGCCTCATCACTACCTTCACGTTTTAGCACCTTAAACGCTTTATCTTTCTCGCTTATTGCTTTCCTTACAAGACTAGTTAGCCACATAGGCTTTTTCTTGTTCCTTTTATGCTTTTTCCCATAAGGTATGTGTTTCTCACAGGACTTTTTCAGAATATATGAGAAAAAGTCCCATTTTTGGGGGGGGGCTTTTGTCTTTGAGAGCATTATCCCAGTCTATGCCTTTAAGGTCTTCCCTTAGTTGATGAAAATTTGCCCTCCTGAAGTTTAGAGTGTTGGTTGCCCCTTCACTAACGCTCTTAGTAAAGCGTAATACAAAATCAATGATATTATGATCACTATTCCCCAGGTTCCCCCCAACCTGTAGTTTTGATACCCTATCAGGTCTGTTGGTAAGGATAAGGTCCAGCAGTGCCCCCCCTCTTGTTGGCTCCAGGACTAGTTGCGACAGGTAATTGTCTTTTGTTGTTGACAAGAACCTGCTACCTTTGAAGGACCTGCAGGTTTCTGCCCCCCAGTCAATATCTGGGTAATTGAAGTTCCCCATGATAAGTACTTCACCATGCTTTGAAGCCGCATCCATTTCACTTATCAGCATTTCCTCTGTTGCCTCCATTATATTTGGAGCCTTATAACAAACCCCTAGTAATATTTTATTATTCTTTTTCCCTCCCCTTATCTCCACCCATAGGGACTCCACATTTGCGTTACTGATGTCATCTCGCAGGACGGGCTTGAGGCAAGAATTCACATATAAACAAACCCCTCCACCTTTTTTATTTATACGATCCTTTCTAAAAAAGACTATAACCATCTATAGTAACAGCCCAGTCATAGCTACTGTCCAGCCATGTCTCGCTGTATGTATTATATGGGGCTAGAAAACGTTTAATACTGGGGGGGGGGGGGCGCTATATATATCATATGGGGCCATAATTATTTTATTCTGGGGGGGGGGATGATGGAATGCTATGTATTTTATTTGGGGCTATAATTATTTTATACTGGGGGGGGGATGCTATATATATATATATATATATATATATATATATTATTTAGGGCTATACCGTAATTATTTTATACTGGGGGGAGTGCTATATATATATATATATTATTTGGGGCTATGATTGTTTTATATTGGGGGGATGCTATAGATATTATTTGGGGCTATAAATATTTTATACTGGGGGATGCTATATATATTATTTGGGGCTATAATTATTTTATACTAGGGGGGTGCTGTATATTTTATTTGGGGATTTGGGGCTATAATTATTTTATACTAGGGGGGTGCTGTATATATTATATGGGCCATAATGAATTTTATACTGGGGGGGGGGGTGCTATATATATTATGTGGGGCCATAATCATTTTATACTGGGGGGTCCTGTATATATTATATATCACTATATCACTGTACACGGTACAGTATATTACTTAGCTGCAGGGGCTGTATATGGGATACAGTATATTACTAAGCTGGGAGGGGACTGTATATGTGGGGCAAGATTTTATTTAAGCTGTAGGGGATCTGTATATGGGAGCTGTATATAATTTAATTGGGTGGTGAATAACGAGGCCTTTAAATATATGAGAGCAGGGATATATAAAAATAAATTTATTATATATATATATATTCATTAGGGGGTGCTATATATTTGATCAGGGTTGCACTGTATGTAAAATCATGTAACATAATAACAGGGTGGGATATATTAGTTATAGGATACAGATTACTTTGCATCATGTAAACCAAATGTTGGGGTGGGTCTGTATTAATAAATATGGGGTGTTGTATATTGATTGGTGCTGTGCATGCTATAATTCCAGTAGAATATATATATATAATGAAGGGATGTGTTATATGTGGGGAGAGTGCGGTTAGTTGTGTTGTGAGGGGTATATATTATTTAGGAGCACAGTGTTGTTATCCCGGAGACTTTATACTGTAAGTGACTGTGGTATTTTTAGGGACGCCGGGTGGAGATGCTGCACGGAGCTGAAGATATCTGGCCGTGAATTCAGCAGCGATACATCATGGATTGGAGAACCCGGAATAAAGTCCTCCTGATGGAAGAGATTGTCATCTATAAGGTACTAGATGCCACTAATGTCTCTCAGATCCTGTAGTCAGTCACACACTGTCAGGGAGCTGTCTGTAGGGATGTTACTTGTTAGTAAAGTTTTCAGCATTTACTGAACAGGGAGTGTGGGGGGGGGGGGGGGGGCAGCATTTTAATATTCGCCTCAGGCAGCAGATATGCTAGAATCGGCCCTGGGCGCGGTCACACGTTGCAGTTAAATCTACATCGCAATTAGTTTTGGGTTGGTTTTAGGTGGTATTACTTATTTTAACAAGTGAAAGACATCAAATTAACAGGTGAATAAAATTTGTGGAAATGCTTTCTCCTTCAAAATCACATTCATCCATTCGGTTCATGTCTTCCACCTGTGAAATTGACAAAACTGCACCTAAAACCACCTCAAAACTAATTGCGATGCAGATTTAACTGCAACGTGTGACTGCACCCTCAGAGATCAGAGACTGAACTTGCTGCACTGAAAGTAAAGGAGCGGAATAATATTACACCCCCCACTTTTCAGTTTATTATTTTCTTTACAAAAGTTTAAAATATCCAATAAATTTTGTTCCACTTCACAATTGTTGTCTCACTTGATGTTGATTCTTCACCAAAAAATTTTAATTTTATATCTCTATGTTTGAAGCCTAAAATATTGCAAAAGGCAGAAAAGTTCAAGGGGACCGAATACTTTCACAAGGCTCTGTGTATAAACACACATTAATATGCTTATTTATACAGTATATGGACATACAGCATATATACATAAACACCAAACACACACCATATACACGCAAACAGCATAAACATACATCCAGTATACACACAACACATATACACACATACAGCACATACATACATACATACATACATAAAATACCATATACACACATACAGCATAAACATACATCCAGTATACACACACCACATATACACACATACAGCACATACATGCATACATAAAATACCATATACACACATACAGCATAAACATACATCCAGTATACACACACCACTTATACACACATACAGCAAATACAAACATACATACAATACCATATACAGACATACAGCACATACACACACATACATTAAATATACACCACACACACATGCAGCATACACCCATTACACACACAATACCTCAGATTCCGGGCCCTTCTCATACTGTTATGGATTCTAGCACTGTAGTTACACCCTTGAGCGTGTCACTGTCCTGTACCCCAAGTGTCAATGTGTCACTATCCTGCACCCCAGGTATCAGTGTAGGTTTTGTCCTGTACCCCAAGAGTAAGTCTAACAATGTTCTCTACCCCAAGTATCAGTTTATCATTGTCCTGTCCCCCAAGTGTCATCGTGTCACTATCCTGTACACCACTTGTCAGCGTGTCACTATCCTGTACACCACTTGTCAGCGTGTCACTATCCTGTACACCACTTGTCAGCGTGTCACTATCCTGTACACCACTTGTCAGCGTGTCACTATCCTGTACCCCCTGTATCAGCGTGTCACTATCCTGTACCCCATGTATCAGCATGTCACTATCCTGTACCCCCTGTATCAGCGTGTCACTATCCTGTACCCCCTGTATCAGCGTGTCACTATCCTGTACCCCCTGTATCAGCATGTCACTATCCTGTACCCCCTGTATCAGCGTGTCACTATCCTGTACCCCCTGTATCAGCGTGTCACTGTCCTGTACCCCCAGTATCAGTGTCACTGTGTCACTGTCCTGTACCAGCGTGTCACTATCCTGTACCCCCTGTATCAGCGTGTCACTGTCCTGTACCCCCAGTATCAGTGTGTCACTATCCGGTACCCCCTGTATCAGCGTGTCACTATCCTGTACCCCCTGTATCAGCGTGTCACTATCCTGTACCCCCTGTATCAGCGTGTCACTATCCTGTACACCACTTGTCAGCGTGTCACTATCCTGGACCCCACTTGTGAGCGTGTCACTATCCTGTACCCCACTTGTGAGCGTGTCACTATCCTGTACCCCACTTGTGAGCGTGTCACTATCCTGGACCCCACTTGTCAGCGTGTCACTATCCTGTACCCCACTTGTCAGCGTGTCACTATCCTGTACCCCACTTGTCAGCGTGTCACTATCCTGTACCCCCTGTATCAGCGTGTCACTATCCTGTACCCCACTTGTCAGCGTGTCACTATCCTGTACCCCCTGTATCAGCGTGTCACTATCCTGTACCCCACTTGTCAGCGTGTCACTATCCTGTACCCCAAGTTATTTATAGATGTTTGTACAGAGTCATTATATAACTCACAGGCGTCACAGAAGTATTGCGGGTTTTCTATGAAATTGTGCTTATTTCCATCCAGTTTCCCTTCAGCTGAGGTCAGTGGGCTGTTGCCGAAATTCATGAAGTGCAGAGACATGGCCAAGTCATCTTCCTGTGCCAACACCGCCGCCCCTGAATAAGAGAGGAATAAATGAACACACAATGGGGTACATCAGGGGGTACCCCAGGACCCTGCACCCCTACAAGTACTGAGGAAAATCCATTAATACCTTCACATCTTATCACAGGCTGCACCCATATCTATGAGAGTCACTGGGGCAGATTTACTTACCCGGTCCATTCGCGATCCAGCGGCGCGTTCTCTGCGGTGGATTAGGGTCCGGCCGGGATTCATTAAGGTAGTTCCTCCGCCGTCCACCAGGTGGCGCTGCTGCGCTGAAGAGCATCGGAACACACTGGAATATACCGAGCCGGGCTGAGTGAAGGTAAGTGCAAGCTCCGCAACAGATTTTTTGTTTTAAATGCGGCGGTTTTTCCGAATCCGTCGGGTTTTTCGTTCGGCCACGCCCCCGATTTCCGTCGCGTGCATGCCAGCGCCAATGCGCCACAATCTGATCGCGTGCGCCAAAATCCCGGGGCAATTCAGGGGAAATCGACGCAAAGCGGAAATATTCGGGTAACACGTCGGGAAAACACGAATCGGGCCCTTAGTAAATGACCCCCACAGTCTCCTTGTATTGACTCACAATCCATTGTCCACACACCCTATAGACCACACACCCTATAGACCACACACCCTATAGACATCATCCACCTCTTAGTGTGACTGAGAAGAAGCCATAATGGAGATGACTGAAGCTTGTGGTCATATCATTTTTTTCCAGTGAAGCTTCGTAATATGAGGCGGGGATCGGGAAGGATATCAAATCAATATACCCTTACGAAGGAAGGAAGGAAGGGAGGACAGAATATCATATACCGTATATACTCGAGTATAAGCCGAGGCCCCTAATTTTACCACAAAAAACTGTGAAAACCTATTGACTCGAGTATAAGCCGAGGGTGGGAAATGCATTGGTCACAGCCTCTGCAGTATGTAGCCAGCCAGCCCCTGCCCCAGTGTATATAGCCTGCCAGCCCCTGCCCCAGTGTATATAGCTTGCCAGCCCCTGCCCCAGTGTATATAGCTTGCCAGCCCCTGCCCCAGTGTATATAGCCTGCCAGACCCTGCCCCAGTGTATATAGCTTGGCAGCCCCTGCCCCAGTGTTTATAGCCTGCCAGCCCCTGCCCCAGTGTATATAGCTTGCCAGCCCCTGCCCCAGTGTATATAGCTTGCCAGCCCCTGCCCCAGTGTACATAGCCTGCCAACCTCTACCCCAGTGTATATAGCTCCCCCCTTCCCCGTTGTGCAGCACAACAATACCGGATGGATCGCACAGAAGATCTATGGGTGCCGCCAGAAAGGCGAGTTTTGATTGATTTATTTTTTTGACTGGAGTATAAGCCGAGTTTGGGTTTTTCAGCACATTTTTTGTGCTGAAAAACTAGGCTTATACTCGAGTATATGAGGTACATACGTCCAACGAGATTAAAAGATTATTTATTTGCACTCATTCTAAACAATGACTACTTATACAGTCAAAGGGACATCATTGTATGACAAATGACATCACTACTGAAAGTAATGACATCACGACTCTATGTTGTAGACTCTAGTTACATAGGGATCATAATACTACTTTCTAAGTATGTTATATGTCGGCACGTGGCAGAGTCCAGACTATGACTAGAAGCTGTAGCTGTGATGTCTCTATGGGGGCATTAATGTATATAAAGCTTTACACTGTATCTCAGCATCTCAACTGGTTAAGAGACGTCTCCTGAGATCTACCATATCCTTTTAATAAACACATGTGCCAAATATATAGGATAGTATCAGCGGCGAGACCCACTCTGTGATACTCCTTTTTCATGGCCCATGATGCTTTGCTCCATGGCCATGAATTCTATGTTGTCCTATCTTAGGAGACCTTAACATTGTGTAGATAAGGGTCCTTCAGAGCTCTTAGGTCAAAGTTGAGGTCACCACCCAATGTCTGAGCCACAAAGAGTGCCCTAGGTAGATGGTAGTCCATATCACATGACGGAAACCAGCCAATCCAAATACTAGATTTCGAGTTTGGGAAGTAATGGTCAAGAAGTTAAAAATAGTTTGGGAGGAATGCATTGGGGCTATCATCCAATCACTAGCCCACAAGTAGTGTCCTAGATGATGATGATGATGGTGATAGAAACCCACCAATCCAAAAACAAGGGTTCAGGCTTGCAAACTAATGTTTAATAGGTTACTCAAATTTAAGAGGACACTGGGTTTCTGGGATTTTGATGGCATAAATAAAGTAAAGTAGAGATATTATAGGCCAATAAATGGCCAATCAAGGTTAGGATGGCTTCAATGTTGTGTAGGAAAGATCCTACAGTATTTGAAGGTAAAAGTTGTGATTAGCACCCAATGACAGACCCACTAGTAGTGTCCTAGGTAGTTGATAGGCTACATTACATGTCCTACCACATATTTAAATTCTATCAAGGTGTTGTAAACCAACCAATCCAAAAACTATGAAAAACTTGAGAAGAGGCTACTCAAAATTTAGGAGGAGCAATGGAAATCTTGGATTATGGGCGCATTAGTCGGAGACACAACACCACTGTTCTTCATAAAGATCTGGTACTACTCTCCAAACCTATTCAATTGAATACGGTTGAGTTTGGGTTGCGCTGTATTACTTGAAGCAGCCACAAGACTAATGGTGCCTTAAAAGGTGCTGCTTCTTCTGATGGTCCTAAACATTGGACCCCTTACACATTGTAGCGGCATCATAAAGGGTTACAGATATAGATTGTAGTGCTGAGGCCACTTTTCCATCTCACACTCTCCATCTCTTTGGCCCTTGGGATACAGACGCATCAAACCCATTTAAGGCTTGAATCAATTTCAAAAGTGAATTAGCTGCTTCTTAGTGCCTGGCGCGGGGGAACAAGCTCTAATGAAGTGCGGCTCTTCCAAACACTCTTTTCTTGCCTTAGTTAAAGTTGAGAAAATGCAGTTATGCATATTGTACAAAAACAATCTTAAGAACGCCGATTCCCGACTGCTCTTAACCCCCACTGATCCGTGGTCAGGATAGAGACCAATGAGGGAGTTACTGTAGTGTAGGGCTATCTCAGTGGGATAGAGTCCCATCTACGCGATGACCATATCTGACCATCAATTTCTAAATTGCCCCATTTTTTTAACAATACAGGTGTCATCCACAGGAGAGGGGATAGAGCTACGATCAAGAAGGTCCAAGAATGGACCATAAGTTCTTTAGCCACATAATATCAGTGGGACTTCAGGTTTCGGAAGTCCCATAGAGTACATGACACAATTCTGTTGCCTTCTAAGGAATTTCCAGACCAGTAGAAAACATGGAAGTTCCAAAAGTATGGAGCAGGTTAGCGAGTATGGGGCATGCTGTTGTCTGCCCAACGTATAGTTGAGGGTTTCAGCTCTTGGACCTCCCCGCGATGTGGATAGGGGAAAAAAAGTTACTTTGACACCGTAGTTCTACTGTGTACATGAGGGGTCTACCAGCTCTACTCTCTACAGTCTCTGTCTGATCATTTTCAATCCACTCTGAGCTGGTGGGCAGAGATCTAGCTAGGAGGGAAGGGGTATAAGAGCCAAAGTAACTGGAGAAGGAAGCACGTTCCTCCCATTAGATACATTACAAAGTTTCTTGTGATCACGTGTACTTTTGAGTTATGCAAAAGTTCTTGAAAAGTGATCACTTAAATAGACAAGACTGGGATCTAACCATTCCGAAGAAGCCAACCTTCTACGAACCTTCTTTTCAGTCAAGATGTCACATCAGTTGTGCCAAAATTCTCAAGCCTCCTGTAGTTTACGGACTCATCCCAATGCATTATGGGAGCTCAACTAAGTATAAATATGGTAGCCCAAGGTGAAGACAAGGTGTGTTCACAGTGACAAGGCTGTAATGAGAGGATAATGGCTTTCCTTGCACATTCTCAGGGATCTATGTACTTCTCGTGATTTCGTCTATCCGGGAAGGAGTGTAATAACATGTAGCGCTCACGTCTGTTTATACAGCAAATACAGGGAAGGAAGTGGCGGTCATGTGACGACAGGAGCCTGCGGCTTACATAGAGATCCCTCACGCCTCAGTTGAAATGAAGCCCCCAGTGATTAGGGAAGGTCTATCAGTCATAAAGAACATTACAATCTATAAGGAGGAGCTTACGGTTGATGCCAAACTTAGAATGTCTTCCACACTTATTCAGGACAATCAGCATCACTAGAAGGAAGAGGCAGGCAAAGACGGCCAGACCCACCGCCACTGAGACCTGGAGGGTAACAAAGAGGACACAGTCATCTCCATAGCCGAATACATACTCCCAATACATCACTTATCATGTACTGATCATGTATTATACTGCAGAGCTGCACTCACTATTCTGCTGCTGGTGCAGTCACTCTATACATACATGACTTTACTTATTCTGTACTGATCATGTATGATACTGCATAGCTGGATTCACAATTCTGCTGCTGGTGCAGTCACTGTGTACATACATGACATTACTTATAATGTATTGATCCTGAGTTACATCTTGTATTATACTTCAGAGCTGCACTCACAATTCTGCTTGTGGAGTCACTGTGTACATACATGACATTACTTCTCCTGTACTGATCCTGAGTTACATCCTGTATTATACTCCAGAGCTGCACTCACTATTCTGCTACTGGTGCAGTCACTGTGTACATACATGGCATTACTTATCCTGTACTGATCCTGAGTTACATCCTGTATTATACCCCAGAGCTGCACTCACTATTCTGCTGCTGGTGCAGGCACTGTGTACATACATGACATTACTTATCCTGTACTGATCCTGAGTTACATCCTGTATTATACCCCAGAGCTGCACTCACTATTCTGCTGCTGGTGCAGTCACTGTGTACATGCATGACATTACTTATCCTGTACTGATCCTGAGTTACATCCTGTATTATACTCCAGAGCTGCACTCACTATTCTGCTGCTGGTGCAGTCACTGTGTACATACATGACATTACTTATCCTGTACTGATCCTGAGTTACATCCTGTATTATACCCCAGAGCTGCACTTACTATTCTGCTGCTGGTGCAGTCACTGTGTACATACATGACATTACTTATCCTGTACTGATCCTGAGTTACATCCTGTATTATACTCCAGAGCTGCACTCACTATTCTGCTTGTGGAGTCACTGTGTACATACATGACATTACTTATACTGTACTGATCCTGAGTTACATCTTGTATTATACTTCAGAGCTGCACTCACTATTCTGCTTGTGGAGTCACTGTATCTAGAAAGATTGTTCATTCTTACTCCACAAGTTGACTGTATAAAGTGTGAAGTACCCACATTGCAGAATGTGAATCAGCAGATATGATGTTTGGAGAGTTCAGCACTACAGTCTGCAGAATTCTGAGTACAGCTCTGGAGTGTAACTTAGTATTAGATAAGTTATTTTATTAAGCATTTTTTAGGTAACTCCTATGGTTAACCTTACGTCCCATCCATCAGATTGAGAGCGGTCACCAAGTAGCAGCTCCTGCATTTATACCATTGTTATCTTCTGATTCATTGTCTGCTCTGATTTTACTGAATGTGTTGTTTCCATGGACCACGATTTGACCTCCTCCCCACAACACGGCGGCTCTTAGGACGTGTGTAAGAAATATACTATAAAGCTACTATTAGACGTATTTATTACTTAGTGGTTTGTGCTTTTCCCTCAGACCTGAATTCTTTTTTTCTAAATTACCAACAAATTAAAGCAGTGTCATAAGAGCATCAATTACATCTTCAATTACCTCCAGCCGGGTAATTACACTGCGGTGTTAACCTCTTGTGGTTCCACGTGCCGGTAACTAGAGGTTTATGTGTAATTACAGGCAGCAAAGTATCAAACTCACCCCAAATGTGTTATCCTCCACTGTCTCCACAGGGTTCACGTAAGTGCTGTTACCTCCTCCTGTTATAGATAAGATAATAGTATTATTCAATATAAAGTTATCAGGCAAAAAGTTATTCACTTGCATCCTGTATTACACTCCAGGGCTGCACTCACTATTCTGCTGGTGAAGTAACTGTACATACATGACATTACTTATCCTGTACTGATCCTGAGTTACATCCTGTATTATACTCCAGAGCTGCACTCACTATTCTGCTGCTGGTGCAGTCACTGTGTACATACATGACATTACTTATCCTGTACTGATCCTGAGTTACATCCTGTATTATACTGCAGAGCTGCACTCACTATTCTGCTGCTGGTGAAGTCACTGTGTACATACATGACATTACTTATCCTGTACTGATCCTGAGTTACATCCTGTATTATACCCCAGAGCTGCACTCACTATTCTGCTGCTGGTGCAGTCACTGTGTACATACATGACATTACTTATCCTGTACTGATCCTGAGTTACATCCTGTATTATACTCCAGAGCTGCACTCACTATTCTGCTGCTGGTGCAGTCACGGTGTACATACATGACATTACTTATCCTGTACTGATCCTGAGTTACATCCTGTATTATACCCCAGAGCTGCACTCACTATTCTGCTGCTGGTGCAGTCACTGTGTACATACATGACATTACTTATCCTGTACTGATCCTGAGTTACATCCTGTATTATACCCCAGAGCTGCACTCACTATTCTGCTGCTGGTGCAGTCACTGTGTACATACATGACATTACTTATCCTGTACTGATCCTGAGTTACATCCTGTATTATACTCCAGAGCTGCACTCACTATTCTGCTGCTGGTGCAGTCACTGTGTACATACATGACATTACTTATCCTGTACTGATCCTGAGTTACATCCTGTATTATACTCCAGAGCTGCACTCACTATTCTGCTGCTGGTGCAGTCACTGTGTACATACATGACATTACTTACCCTGTACTGATCCTGAGTTACATCTTGTATTATACCCCAGAGCTGCACTCACTATTCTTCTGCTGGTGCAGTCACTATGTACATACATGACATTACTTATCCTGTACTGATCCTGAGTTATATCCTGTATTATACTCCAGAGCTGCACTCACTATTCTGCTGCTGGTGCAGTCACTGTGTACATACATGACATTACTTATCCTGTACTGATCCTGAGTTACATCCTGTATTATACCCCAGAGCTGCACCTACTATTTTTCTGGTGGAGTCAACCTGTATTTTCTTCATATTACTTATGCTACAGTTTTGTGTATGCATCAGGACTATTACCCAGTATCAAGAGCTAGGAGGAGCCAGGTCCTCAGCCCTATTCTGTCATGGCCCACCTTGCTCTAAGGAAGGTTTCTACAGATGGACCATGATATTACATTTTCCAGGCTTGGGGAAGAAGCGTATCTGTTATATGAAGTGTGTAAATGATGTCTTATTATATTAGCTGAAGTCAGAAATGATGGTATCTATTTAATAATAACCTGTATATAAAGCAGGAGCTTATCCCACCCTTAAAGGGAAAGTGTAATGTAATGTATTAACTGGTTAGTCCTTTAGAGAAAGGATAACACAATGGGGGTCACGCGTTTTCCCGAATATTTCCGATTTGCGCCGATTGTACCTGAACTGCCCCGGAATTTTGGCGCACGCGATCGGATTGTGGCGCATCGGCGCTGGCATGCACGCGACGGAAATCGGGGGGCGTGGCCGAACGAAAAGCCGATGGATTCGGAAAAACCGCCGCATTTAAGAAAAAAAATGTGTCGCGAAAATTACACTTACCTTCACCAGGTATAGGCCGGTGAATTTCAGGGCATTCCAGCGCAGCAGCGTCACCTGGTGGAAGTCGGAGGAACTACCTTAGTGAATCCCGGCCGGACCCGAATCCACCGCAGAGAACGCGCCGCTGAATCGCGAACGGACCGGGTAAGTAAATCTGCCCCATTGACACCTAGGATCGCCACCTGGACAGTATTTTTACCCTTTGGCCAGGATTTTCTTTCACTAGGAACTATTTTTTTGGTGGATGACCTTGTGGTCTTTTATACCCCGTAGTACTGACAATTTATCAAATGCAGTCAATTTGTTAGGTTTATAGAGACCTGAAAGGAGAACTTACCTGATGGAGAAAGGGACACTGCAATTTTGGATAAAAAGAAACATGAGATTAATTTACCGAAAACTTGGTTGAAGCACTCAATAAATATGTAAAATTTGCATTGGTCCAACTAACAAAGATCCAAATTTTAAAGGACTCATCATGTAACAATTCCAATTTATATCTACTGGCAGTGACCATTCTTGAGAAGCCACCTCACGAAGGAGAGTCCTCTTTTGTTTTATGACATATCTCACTGACTAATGAGGATATAAAATCCCTTTAACTATAATCCCCTTTAATTACTCACCTGGAATGGGTTCCTCCGGGTTAAAGTCAAAGGGGTTATTCATGAAGATGCTGTAGACGCTCTTGCTGTCCTGGCCAAGACGGTTCCTCACCAGTAGAGTGTAATTCCCGTTATTGACGTGTGTTGGATTATTAAAGTACAAGCAGCCATGGATGAGGGTCCCGTTTTCTCTGTACTCAAGTGGCCTGGTGAATATGTAGGTGTTCATGAGTAGGGTCTCTCCATTTAACTCCCAGCTGAGCTCTGGAGCAGGGTTCCCATCTATTGTATAGGGGATGCAGGAGTGATGTTGATGGATCACCTCGCCCAAGTCAATTATTACTGCAGGAACTGGGAAAGACAGAAGTGGAGAAGTCAGATGGGGTAACATTTATCATAAATGCTTTAGAACCAAACAAAAATTTGCAAACTGGGATCTACATTTGAGGCTACACAATATATTTTGGACTAAATATTGAGTACTGTTGCCACACCCAAAAATGGTCACCGAATACAGAAATGTGCATTATAAGAAAAGTTTTAGAGATGTCTTAGACCCATGACCTACAGTGTGCAATTGATGTTTAACCACAGTATTAAAAAAATTTTAAACTCTCAGGTTTTTGGTTAATTTTTGATGTCTACATACAACTAAAGGTGTGGAAAATGTCTTTTACCATAAAAGTGGCAACTAAAGATGAGTTGCGTCTGTAAATGTTCTGCAAATTAAGCTAGTTCAAAATGGCCACAGAAGGTCGGAAGTTCTAAGCATTGTTAAAAAGATTAGGCCATGAAGGGTCAATAAGAAGGTGACGTTATAGTCAAATCACGTCTTTGGAACATTTCCTACTAGGATTCCATTAGGTTTGTGTGTGTATTGGTTCCCTGAATTAATTAGAAGGTTTTCCAGTGAGTGAAATTTTCTTCCCATAAGTCATGATGAGACAAGTCTGCCAGGAATGAATACTTTCTTCCATTGTGTTGATGCCATTTGTTGTCTACTGACTTGGCTAAGTTCTCTATGTCTACTACATGAGACACCTCAAGAAAAAAAAACAAAGACAGATTATGAGCTTAGGGTTGAAGACCCACCGTGCTACTTAACCAATTCGTCGTGGCTAAATAAGGTCACTCCTCTTCACCCTTTATATCCCCTATACAGGGATCTGGAAGTTCCTCCAAGTTGCTATCTCTTGGAGGGGTCTGTCCCGATATGTCATGGACTATCTGAATTGATTATTAAGTGGGCACTCACCTACATTCAGATTGGTATCTCTATTTAGCGTGAGTTTCATTTGGGGTAATTGTTATTACTATGTATTTGTGACAGCTACTGACATATATGGATGCTTGACCCATACAAAGATCACCCATATCTTTAATGTGTCCACCATGGCTGGACTGAACAATGCAGGCCATCCAATTCCTGGATGTTAAAGTGTTGGGTAAGCCAATCCATGAGAAAACCAAAACCAAGGTCAGTCAAAAATCTTTGATTCTTCACTAATCAACATTCAACATCAATTGGCTGCCATGTTATGTCATTATTACATAGAGATGAATATTGGAGTGTAAACTTACAGTGGACATCTATCTGGACTGACTTTTTTGTGGGACCAGCCATATTCTCGGCCCAGCAGCTAACGTCACGTTTGTTGAAACCAGAAGAGATGTTAAAAAGGTGCAGGAAGATCTCAATGTCAGGACCATCAGACTGCTGCAGAGGAACAATATTGAGAAGTGTACAGAAGGCTGAAAACTATTACATGATTTTTATGAAAGATCTTCAACATATAGCTTCCTCCTGAGAGCCCTAAAACAAATATGACATACTGCAATTTCCCAATTGATGACACCCATAGATAATAAACCATCAACATGTCAACATGGTCGACACATCAGTGGTAAGAACAGTTACAATGATATATGATAGCCCTGCCGAGCATCCGGCACAGCCGGATACATCAAGAGGGTCCAACCTCTTGATGTATCCGGTGGGTGCCTGCGCAGCTTTCATTTCTACACTAGGCCCTACCAGGGATAGAAATAAACGCACACACAGCCACCTGTGGCCCCCCTCCCCCCTTTATGCCCCTCCAGAAGGTGGCGGAAAGTGGAAATTATCGCAAGTGCTAGCAATACGCTGGAATTTGTGATTATTTCAGGGTTTCTATGCCAGTGGCATGGTGCAGAAGTCCTGATAAATACCACTCGATATCTATATTTACCTCAATTTCATACTGGGCATTCAGGTCTGGTATAATCCAGGTAGCCGTTGGTGTAGGTTGACCAAACACATTACACTGAAGGGTTAGGTTGTCCCCATGAAGAACAGTGAGATTTTGCTCAGCAATGAAAACATCTGGACGATCTAAGAGAACATACAACATTTTACTAAAACCAAGCATTCTTGTTTTCCACCACCTATAATTTAGATTAGATGCCTACCACAGTGAGTGATGTTGTCATCTTCTATGAAAATCTCCACACCATGTTTCCAGCAGCTCAAAGACTGGTTTCCAAGATCTGCCCAACCTTCTTCTCTGCGAATCTGAATCCATCGCACTTCACAGGAGCACTGGAAGGGGTTCTCGGTCAAGACTCTAGCACGGGAACAGTGAGGTTACAAATACTTTCTTTCTTAGAAGAAAGATCATTTGCAGTAAACATGACCCGGAATCTAGAGGGACATCTACCATATAATGCTGTACAAAAATATATGTAAACTTACCTTCTGTGTTGAGGTGTCCCTGGTCTTTTGGTTGCTCCCCTTACTTACAGGTCCAACCATGATGTATTGGTCACCGAAAGAGACCAATAAAGCAAGAGCAGTCCAAGGACCAGGGAGGCCTCACCACAAAAGCAGCAGAAGACAATGTTAACAAAGTACAAATGTTATCCTAATGTCATACACTTTTCTAAAATTCTATTCCACTTTTTTTTATGGGCAAATTCAAAGACTCATAGAGAAAAGTAGGCTAAGGAATAGTATGCAACACTGTCTGTCTGTATTTAAGGGGTATGGCAACTTTCACATATTTTCTACAGATGGCTGTCTCTGGCTTGGTTGATAACTGGCGTCATGTTTCTGCTCTCTTTAAGGAGTTAAATGATTTACCAGATATTCATCTATAGAGGGCGCTAGAGACAGTATTATTTTTTCTGGAGCTGAGCTATCTCGGTTGTTTTGAGACAAAGTCATATGTCTGTACGATTGTATCTATCATGGTAAGAAAGAAGGTTGACCTACAGCTCCTGTAGAGGTAGACCATGAAATGTCCTCCATGACAGCGAGACCAATGAATTAGAAGAGAGGTTACTGTTGAGAGAAGAAGAAAAATCAGCTTGGATAAAGCTCGTAAAAGACTCCAAACACATGTGCTCTGCTGTGACAAGACAGAAGACTACAGTTGTCAACGGTCGAAGGAAGAGGAAGGTTAAAGGGCGAGGAGTTGGGTTTATCAAGACACTTGATTACTTGTCCGGGATGCAAAACTATTCCATGACCTCTTCATAGTCCTCCCTTCTCATAGGAACAAAAGAAAACCTATGCAAAAATTTTTTTGCATATATCTGGGACACATTTCAGCTTTTATTTTATAAAAAACATACAAAAAACCTTTGGAAATTTTACGTTTTTCTTTCAAATCTTTCAGGGGATAACGATAAAACAGTACTCTTCCATACAATATGATGCAATATAAAATTGAAGTCCACCCATTTAAAAAAAAAAAAAAAGAAGTCCACCCATTACGAGACTGGATGGACCTCAAGTACATACGTAGTTATGCCTACCAATCTATCTTAAAGGGATTTTCTTGGAGTGCCAAGAAAGGTATAAAAATTGTATTTAAAATTATACTCAGGCCACATTCACACGAACATATGGGGGACGTATATACGGCCAATGTATATAAGGCCTCATGGCCTCACGTGCGGCACCATATCGTTCCGTAGCCCATAGAAAGATAGGACATGTCCTATCTTTCAACGGAATATGGCGCCGGGCCCTATGTTACTCTATGGAGTGGGGCATGACATTACTGTAAGTCTACTTCATTGTTTTTTTAGCCCTTGGACACCAACTGAGAACACTAAGAAAACTGAAAATTTCCTTTGAAGCGGTTTTCAGGTTTCACCAGTGATGTAACTTGAAGCTGATGCAAAGTGCAAAGCAGTGCAAAGTCTGTGCCGGGCCCCCGACTATAATGTATGGTTCATAATACTAGTCTTCTCATATGGGAAAGTGAGATCTTATGGGCCCCCTAAGCCTCTTGGGCCCGGGTGCGACCGCACCCCCTCAAGTTACGCCCCTGGGTTTCACAATATTCTTGGAATACTCTTTAGTTAGGTCATCACTCAGATTTGTCCTGCAGCCCTGAGTCAACAACAAGCAGCTACTGTAGATGGACCTATATAAACAATGAAGAGGCCGCAATATACATAATACTCAGCCCCCGCTGATATGATATTGAGTTGGATGGGCCATCAGTTCTACCGTATGAAACTAATAAACCCCTTTAATATGGTGACATACAAGGCACCATATGGCGCTGCTGTAATCCACTGCCTCAGGGACTCAACATGAAGCCCATACACATGGGTGTGTTATGTATCACTTATGTGATGGATTTCTAGGGGTTTTAGGAGCACTTGCAACCAGAAATCTGTTATTCTGTAGACCAGGACACCATCTTATATTAGTATTTTTATATTTTTTGATTTACTTAATTTTTTTCATTTCTTTGGTGTGTTTTTCTCCTGCACTCAGCCCAAGTGACGACAGCTGTAAATAACCTCGCACGCGCCTCCATTTGGAGGCAGATCTCCTCGCAGCCTCGGGTAGTGAGGACGGATAGATTTCAGCTCTTGTCAGGTCAATGATTGTCCACAGGGGAGTAAAAATGAGCGCTGGCTGTCAGTCCCCACACTGAGTCCCCGCTGTACCCAGCTGCTGAGAGATTGGATTTAGCTGTAAGCATTGATTTCAGCAAACACAACATCTGACTGGAATCACTTTTCACTGTCACTTATTAGTCTCAGGCCTAAGACGAGGCGCAACACCTGGAAAAACAGCGTCGCAAATATGACGGCAATAAGAGAAAAAATATATAACAAACTTGACATTATCACCAAAAATTAACTACGGCATATAATATGGGTTAAATTATTATTTAGTAATCACAAACATAAGGAGTCAAATTAATATTATTAATGGTTGTATTATTAGTATGAATTCTATAATGTCATTACTTGTATCATTAGTACTGAATTAATTTATTGCAATAACTTTTTTCTAGTTATTTACCATTTTTTACATTTTGGGATGCTAAACGATAAAGTATTATTACCGTAATGTACCAAGGTAAATTATTATTAATAGTGCCTTCATTTATTACAATTATTGTGTTTATTATTAGTCACTATTTTTGATGAGTTTATAATCTGAGATGCAATTAAAAATAATTGTTTACTTGTATATATTTTTTTTAATCTTAAATGTATTTTTTCTAGAAATCCTTTTTTTTTTTGCGACTGTTGAGAATAAATAATATATAAATGCAAGTTACCAGTATATGTAATTCTTATTATCATTATTATTACAGGCGGTCCCCTACTTAAGAACACCTGACTTACATACGACCCCTAGTTACAAACGGACCTCTGGATTTTGGTAATTTATTGTACTTTAGTCCTAGGCTACAATAAACAGCTATAACAGTTATCAAATGTGTCTGTAATGAAGCTTTATTGTTAATCCTGGTTCTTATGACAACCCAAGATTTTTAAAATCCAATTGTCACAGAGACCAAAAAATTTTTGAACGGGGTTACAATAAGAAAGTATACAGTTCCGACTTACATACAAACTCAACTTAAGAACAAACCTACAGACCCTATCTTGTACGTAACCCGGGGACTGCCTGTATTATATATCAGTGTAACCCTTATAATAATTTAATGTTAATGTGTTTTTCAATAATGATTTTTATTTTTTTTTTTTTTTTCTTTCGCTTATATAACACTAGAACACTTATATACATAGTAAGTCATAATAATTTTTAATTCTTATCCTTATTTCAGTTAAAGTAAAATTTTCTATTTCGTGTAATTTGGAACTGTCAACATTTGTAAGAGAACTGATCCTAAGTTGGGCTGTAATTGAATGTTTATTTTGGGCTTAGAAAACCAAATTTTAATTCTTTGGTGGAAGAAAAATAAGAGCAAGATTTGGTCATATTTAGAGAAAAAAAACATCAAAAACTATATATAGAAACATGTTTGCTTTTAAGAATTTTTGAGCAGATTCTAATATGTATTAGTAACAGCATACAGAATAAAAGTGTACGTTTTTATATGTATAAATTTAAAATGTATTTTTTATTTTTTAAATTGTCCCAAAAGTATTTTTATATAATAAAAGTAAAAATAATTTTTTTTGAAAATGTAGAAAAAAAAATATCAGAAAAAGTTGAACTTTGATAATGAAAACCATTAGCTTTCTGTTTTTCGGGATAGGAGGTCCCACTGATTGATGATAGTAAAATATTAAGACTCCCCTCCCATAATGAATTCGATACCTACAATAACATTTTTCTTGGCAGAAGATCTGCTTCACAGAAGCCCTTTGTTTCTGACGAGGTGGAAGAAGCTGAAGTTGATGGCTTAGTGCAGTGTCCAGCAGAGATCTTACAGGACTTAGCCCGCGGACATGTTGTTTATGTTCTCATAATCATATTTCATAATCCTTCTTTCCCAGTAATAGGATTTATTTCATAATATATTACTGCTTGGCCTATGATTTCTCTGAAACCCAACTATTTCTTATCTCTATTGTGTTTAAAAAAAATTACATTTATCAGGAAATCTGACTTTGTTCCCTGTGGGATAGCCATAGGAATATCTAATCATTAAGTAAAGTCTTAATACTGTTGACGATGGGTAGTTGATGTCAAAGTTGAGGTCCTCAGTTTCTGACCAGTCCGTAGTTTCTTACCGAGAAGAACCTACGAACTCGTGAGAAGTTGAAGACCTCAACTTTCACGCCAAATTTGACTCCCACATCTGATTGCCCCAGGTTCCACTCTTTGTTGTAGGACTGGTATTTCCTTTACATTGGCCACCACAGGGGACATTTAGTATTACATGATGACCATCCATGGTATACCAGGAGGACTTGAGACCACCAGAAGAGGTGCTTCTCCATGGTGGGTCATGATGGACCCTCTCTACGAGGTTCACATGCTTCAAAATAAGATTTTATCAAAGACATAACCTGGCTTACAGAGGCCTAAATCCATGAAAAAGCTGCTTACTTTAAAACTAACACTAACAATAATGTTGTCCATGTTGGGGACTCCTTTTGAATTACATCTACCATCAAAATCCATCATTATAAACCAGGGACACTTACTCATAGATCCTGGCACAGTGACTGGGAAAATCTTCTTATGTTTGTTATCCATGGCCTCCTTCCTTCTAAAATCAACTTTTATAATTATGCTAATGAGTGTGATGGGCTGCCCTAGTCTCTCTGTAAGGAGACCATGGATGAGAAATATAAGAAGATTCCTGCAGTCACGGTGCCTGGATCTATGAGTAACGTCCCTGGATTAACATGTTTGGTTCTGATGGCAGATTTGTTTTTATGTAAAGTTTTAATAACTTCGGAAAATTTACATAATGGAATGGTGTAATCAAAGCACGTGAAATATGAAATGATTTGCTGTTTCTTGTATGTGTACAAAAAAAGACATTGATATCCTCAGGACTTTATATTTCCTTTTAGACAGAGCCGCCTTGGCCCCAGGTTTTCTGTTTAATGGCCTGTAGCCAAAAATATCATAAACGGGAACTAAATACCCAAACAAAGTTAGATGATGATGCACAAGGAGAAGGCAAAAACACAAATAAAAAAATAACAACTACGAGCTCTAAACATAGATTGTAATCAGCCACAGATGATGGAACGTTGTAGGACATCAGGAACCTGCATCTCCCACTTTTTATAAGACCTTCGAGAGCTGAAGCTGATTTTGTTTGTGACTGTTTAGACTTTTGTCATTTGCAATTGACATGATGGGTCATAAATGAAGGGGTCACAAGGATTTCAAAAGAGAGTTTTATTTGATGTCGTCCCCCAGACTCTTCAGTGTAGTCTCTCCATGTTTTCTACTTGGTTGTTTTAACCATAGAAATCTCAACACGGCCCGACGAATCTTGTTTTTCAAAGGATTACCAGAACTCCATCAGGAAGCCCAGATGTTTGAGGTTTACATTGATCTTCAAGGATAGTTTCAGTCAAGAGTAACGTTCCGGGTGTGACAACAATGGGGCAGATTTACTTATCCGGTCCGTTCGCGATCCATTGGCGCGTTCTCTGCGGTGGATTCGGGTCCGGCCGGGATTCATCAAGGCAGTTCCTCCGACGTCCACCAGGTGTCGTTGCTGCGCTGAAGTTCCCTGAAATGCACTGAAGTTCACGATCCTATCCTGGATGAAGGTGAGTGCAAGCTCCGCGACACAATTTCCTTTTTTAAATGTGGTGGTTTTTCCGAATCGGTCGGGTTTTTGTTCGGCCACGCCCCCCGATTTCCGTTGTGTGCATGCCGGTGCCGATGCGCCACAATCCGTTCGCGTGCGCCAAAATCCCGGGGCAATTCAGGTACAATCGGCGCAAATCGTAAATATTCGGGTAACACGTCGGGAAACCGCGAATCGGTTGAGGGAATTTATTGTAGCTTTTTGCTGAGTATTGTACTTTATTACCTATAATGAAGAGTGGGGGAAGGGGAGTGAAGCTCTGAGCACGTCTTTGGTCCATGATACTGGTTGTCGATTTTCAATTTTGAGTTTACTGGACTATAACCAATAATATTGTCTTCTATAGACAAAAACAAGAACTTCAGTAATCATTGGGAAAATTTTATTTACGCATCAAGACATTCAGCTGATTGGTTGACACAGACCCCAGTGATCATATGTGATCTGTGAGGCAAACTAGCACCACATGTTCAATTCTCCTGCAGTGCCTCCACAGGAGTAATGAAGAATTACACCTGGCATCTGTGTTTCTCGCAAGCCACATGGCTCATTATAAGTTACGTCCATAGCCTCGGCAGGATGTGTGCTCATGTATGCCAACAACGGGTTAGGATAGATTATAGTCATCTTTTATGACTGTTTCTGGTGTAAAAGATGATAAATTCATTGGTTCACTGTCCATTTTCCATAGTTTTGACTTTTTTTTTTTAAGACAATGGAAATTTCCTTTAAAAATGTTATAATAAAAGACTGGAAATATAACAAACATTGGGGCACATTTACTTACCCGGTCCAGTCGCGATCCAGCGGCGCGTTCTCTGCTCTGCATTCGGGTCCGGCCGGGATTTATGAATGTAGTTCTTCCGCCGTCCACCAGGTGGCGCTGCTGCGCTGAAAGTCATCTCATCGCGCCGGAATGCACCACCTCGGACCAGGTGAAGGTAAGCACCCCCCGATTTCCGTCGCGCGCATGCCGGCGCCGATGCGCCACAATCCGATCGCGTGCGCCACAATCCCAGGGCAATTCAGGTACAATCGGCGCAAATCGGAAATATTCGGGTAACACATCGGGAAAACGCGAATCGGGCCTTTAGTAAATGACCCCCATTAAGTTTATTGTTTGTCCCCATTTAAACCCAGTGAAAATTAGTTCCATCTCTACCAGGAAGGATCTGGTAAAATCCCTGGAGGATAAAGTTTATGCCAGGGGGATGCAGAATTGTCTACCTATGAAAAACATACTCCAATCAAACTTTAAAAAAATAAAGGGCTTTCATTTGATTTAATTACTTATTGAAATCACCTCATCGGTGAGAAGTCCATTAGTGGTGTGCTCTGTGCCAGCAACGCTCTCCTGCAATTAGGATCGCTCCAGGAGAACACTTAATAACTTTACAGAACAACAAAACAATCGTTAATAAGCCATATTATTCATGACGAGGCAAAATCAACCCAACGAGGCAGAAACCCTCCGAGATCTCTCCAGGAGATAGGAAGTCATATGGAAAACTAGACGTGAGGGGGTCTTAAAAGGACTTATATAGCTTAAAACTTGTTCCTTTCCGGTAAAAGCCAATGGAGGCCATTTACTAAGGGCCCGAATCGCTCTTTTTCGCCGGGTTTACCGAAAATTATCGGTTTGCATCGAATTGCCCTGGGTTTGTGCCGCACGCGATTGGATTGTGGCGCGCCGGCATGCATGCAATGGAAATTGGGGGGCATGGCCATCGGAAAACCCAGCGGATTCGGAATAACCGCTGTATTTTTTTAAAAAATGTGTCGCTTGACACGCGTTTACCTGCACCCAGGATAGGAGGTGAACTCCGGCGAACTCCGGCAGACTTCAGTGCAGTCCTGGTGGGCGCACTACCTTAGTGACTCACCGGAAGACCCAAATCCTCGATGGAGAATGCGCCACTGGATCGCGACAGGACCGGGTAAATAAATGTGCCCCAATGGGTTCCCTCACTTCAAGGGCTAACGGTTGTCTATTAAGTCTCTGAACAGAGAGCTCCAATTTCCACCTCTTTGTGTGGGGGCATTTGTTAACGGAAATTCCTTTTTGTTGGATGGGTTTTCTATATAGTGGGAACCATTTTTTGAGAAATTGAAGAATACATCGGGGCACATCTACTAAGGGTCCATTTGACGCATTTCCGTCAGGTTTCACAAATTTTTCCATTTTGCGCTGAATTGCCCTGGGTGCACACGATCAGATTGTGGCGCATCGGCACCAGCTTGGACGTCGGGGGCGTGGACATCGGACAACCCAAATGATTCGGACAAACCACGGTATTTAACTTTCAAAATTGTGTCGCAAGGGGGGCGTGGTCTGGACCCTGGACAGGATGGCCGCACATTAACAGAGCTCCGCAGCCCCGGTGCCTAATTCCGCTACAAGGAGGGGAACTATCCTGGCCCCAAAAGCAAAAAAGACCCCCAGAAGGGGAACGAAGCCCTCGAGATCCTGAGACGCTGGTCGGACAGGCGAAACGCCGCTCACCCGCTTCTTCCTCCGATCCGCGGGCCCACGTGCAGCCGGGAGGCCTGACGACCTACTCACCGCAGCTTCCTGAGGCGTCCGCTATGGCCCCCACACCAGCAGCGGGGAGACGGGGATCCGCGGCGACTACCGCGGCGCCGCCTTTACATGCGGGCTGCAAAGACTCGGCCGGCCCGTCACAGGCCGCGCCAAGCCGCCATCTTAGCCCCCAGCCTAAAGGGCAGCGTGGCTCCCCTGTAGCGCAGCAGCGCCAAAACACAGCGGCGCAGCAGCGCCAAACCACAGCGGCGCAGCAGCGCCAAACCACAGCGGCGCAGCAGCGCCAAACCACAGCGGCGCAGCAGAGCCAAAATACAGCGCCGCAGCAGCGCCACAATAAAGTGGCCCCACTACAGGACACTGACCAGGGAGCCTCACAGCACAATACCGGAGAGGTGAAGCCCTCCCAGTCAAATACTGCCACCGCACCTCAGATACAACCCCAGGAGAATGAACCGGGCCCTGGCCAGGATGATAATGGAGGATATGGGGGACACCCTAGGGGTCCCCCCCCTCTACGATCCCCTCAACGGACATTGCCAAGAGAGTTCATCCCGGGTACCCCGTATGTCCCCAGGTCAGGAGAGCAAGAAGAGGAGCTGGGTGCTACCCCCACCCTCACCCGATATGCAGCTCCTTCCCCAGAGTGGGAGTCATCGCTGGAGCCATATAGTATGGACATTAGGACAGACAAGAGGCCATCAGCTCCAGAACCGTACTGGCATGCTCATCTCCAGAATTTGCCGACTAAAGAGGACTTTAAATCGCTGATCGCTGAAGTTAAAGAAGCGTTCAAGTCTGAAATTTCAGAGGTACGACGCGATATTCAGTGTATGACGCAGAAAATTGATGAGCTGGAAACTGCGCAGGCAGACTCAAGGCGTCAGATCACACATACGCAACATACTTTGCACTCCCAATCTGTTACACTACAAGATATGGCCAGACACCTGGAAGATCTCGATAACAGAGGAAGACGTAATAATATTAGGGTGAGGGGTCTACCGGAGGTGGAGGGCAAGGAGGATGTTCGCGCCACACTACAAGCACTTTTTTCAGCGCTATTAGGAGAGCCGGAGATACAGGTGAAGCTTGACAGAGCTCATAGAGCCTTGAGGCCTAAAACACTGGGAGGAAACCCACGGGATGTCATCTGTTGTGTGAACGACTTTGAATTAAAGGAACGCATCATGTTTGCCGCGAGGAAAAATAAGAACTTCAACTTCAAGGGAGATGTCATACAGCTTTACCAGGATCTCTCTGGAATCACCCTTCAGAAGAGGCGGATCCTGCGACCATTGCTGGATATTCTGCATGAGAATGGCATCTCTTACCGCTGGAACTTTCCTTTTGCCCTGTCGGCCACCAAAGATGGAATTACGGCCACGCTTACTGTGATTGAGGAGCTTCAGGAATTCTGCGACATTTGGAACATTCCGATTCCACGACTGGACGATTGGGGGGCTCTCCCCCACCAGCTACGCCAACAGCAGTTTAAGAGCCAGCCGCAACACAAGAGACGAAGACCACGAACCAGAGCTCCATCCCAGGACTCTTATGATTAGAGGAGAGCACCTGCTGGGCATATATCCTTTACAGTTTAATGGGGGTCCTATGCTTGCTTATGTTTGCTTATGTTCGGGATACTCTTTCCCTCCTTAACGTCTTTTAGATAGTAATTTGCATAAAGGCATCGGGGTTGTTTCCCGGATTCTCTAGATAGTTAGTTATATACCAAAGTATTCAAGTTAATATAGTACTGTACTTGCAGGAAAAATTTTTTTCTCTCCTTTCCAGGGTTACAATACCACGTTTTCCCCACTAGGTGGGTCTTTACTGGATCCTGCTTCCTAATTCCAGATTGGGATTTATATAGGAGGTGGTGAATCCAGACCAGCCGACTATACTCCCCTACTTCAGGGGCAGCTCGGCTGAGTAGGCCTGCACCAGGATCAGGAGATTTCTCCTCTCCCTGGTTATAGACTCGGGAATTTATTCTTGTTTTCTTGTTATTTTCTTACTTGGGTTTTTTATTCGTTTTCATTGTCTGTCTTGTAGTGTGCAAGTTTTGTCCTTCCCCTTTGTCATATTCCTTACCCTTTATTCCTAGTGTTTCTGACATCTTGGGTGTGCACACACCAGCACCCCTCCCCACTCGCATACTGAAGCCTGATTGTAGAAGCTACATATAGCCCCTCTCATCCCCTCCCTCCCTGGGTCCAGGCGCATACCACGCAGGAGCGCACAGCGGGTCTGGCACAGGGGTATCCGCTAATCAGCTAACCATGGTCCGGTTCCTGACGCTTAATGTAAAAGGGCTCAACTCAGCTCGTAAGCGAAGACTCACGCTTAATGAGCTGAAGAGAAGTAGAGCAGATGTGGTGTTTCTACAGGAGACGCATTATGATGCGACAGGGAATTTTAACTTTGCTAAGCATCTTTACCCGGTCTCTTATACGGCGTCCACTGAGAACAAAAAAGCGGGAGTGGCGATTCTGTTCTCAACTTCGTGCCCCATAGTGCCTGAGACGGTGACTGCGGATCCCATGGGCCGCTTTATCATCATTCAGGGTAAATTGTTTGGCTCGCCCATACTTTTATGCAACATATATGCTCCCAATACATCCCAGGTCCGCTTCATTACTAAAGTCCTGAATAAGTTAGCTAAACTTCCACCAGCACCCCTACTGGTAGGAGGGGACTTTAATGTCATTTTTTCAGAAAATATGGACCGCCTGGCAATTGATCCCAACCCCACCACTAGATCGCAAAACACCATCTCAGCCGCATTCCGTAGAGTCATTAGGAGGTTTGCCCTGTATGACTTGTGGAGAGTGGGCAACCCGGGTGACCGCTCATTTACCTTTTACTCCGCCCCGCACGGCACCCATACCCGTATAGATTATTGGTTTGGAGATATACAATTCTTGCGAATGATGCACACTGCAGAGGTGGGGGACATATCGTGGTCAGATCATGCGCCAGTCCTCCTGCAGCTTAGAGAGGGCCTCACTACAACGAGGGTATGTCATTGGCGCTTGAACGAATCCCTCCTTAAAAAGCCCCTGATCAAGGAAGAGTTAAATGGGGCGTTGCGGGAGTATTTTCAGTTTAACGAGGATTCAATTCCCTCCATTCCTGTGATGTGGGAAGCTCATAAAGCGGTCTTCCGAGGCCATTGCATTGAACAGGGAACCAGATTGAAAAGGAATAGGGTCCATCTGGAGAAAGAGCTAAGGAAAGAAATTGATAAGCAGGAGGCAGCTTTGTTAGCCAAACCAACCAGGAGAAGACTCCAACAGCTAATTGAGGTCAGGGAACAGTTGCGAGAGGTTCAGACCCAGGAAGTAGAGAAACTGCTGGTGTTTACTAAGCAACGGTACTATGAACAAGCAAATAAACACCACTCACTCCTGGCGAAGCAACTGAGGGAGAGGAGGGATCACCAAACTCCCCATATTATACGCGACTCTGGGGGCAACTTCTTGCATGACCCGAGGGCGATTGCCTCTCGTTTTCAAGATTTTTACGCCAAATTGTACTCTTTACCAAACACCCTGCCCTTGGATGAGGACCTTAGAAAAACGTTGCTAGTAGATTTCTTGAACTCTTGCTCCCTCCCGGGCCTCCCCTTGGAGGCTATTGAGACACTTAGCTCAGAATTAACATCAGAGGAGATAGAGGAAGTGATCAAAGGAATGCCCAACGGGAAATCCCCGTGTCCGGATGGGCTCACATATCTCTATTATCAGACCTTCTCCCCTGTGTTGTTGCCGCATATGACAAAAGTGTTTAATGCGTTCTTACAAGGTGAGCCTATGCCTACAACGTTTACTCATTCCTACATCACCCTTATCCCTAAGCCCGGGAAAGATGCAACTGACTGTGCTAATTATAGGCCAATTGCACTTCTGAACGCTGATTTAAAAATATTCACAAAATTGCTGGCCAATCGCCTGATCCAGTGGATCCCCCAGGTAATTCATAAAGATCAAGTGGGCTTTGTGCCAGGGCGTCAGGGTGGCGACAACACGAGGAGAACAATTGATCTTATTGATGTAGTCAACAAACAAAACGACCAGGCCCTGATCCTCAGTTTAGACGCAGAAAAGGCGTTCGATCGCCTCAGCTGGCCCTTCATGTTTCAAGTGCTAGAACACATTGGAATAAGAGGTCCCTTTCTCCAGGCTTTGAGGGGGTTGTATTCAAATCCTACAGCTGAAATTAAGCTTCCACATGCATCCTCCCCACCTCTGCAGATAAGGAATGATACACGTCAGGGTTGCCCACTTTCTCCTCTCCTGTTCATACTCTGCATTGAACCCTTGGCCTCCATCATCCGACAAGACCCTAATGTTCATGGTATTATGGTCAGAGATAGGGAATTCAAATTGTCTCTATTTGCGGACGACATCCTGCTCACTTTAACTCAACCCCTAATCTCTCTGCCCAACCTACAAGCACGGTTACAGCAGTACGGTCGTCTATCTGGTTATAAAGTGAATACCTCAAAGACAGAGGCCTTACCCCTTAATCTTACCCAACCATTGGTTGATCAAGTGAAGGCGACGTTCCGATATAATTGGAAAACTGATGCTATTAAATACCTGGGGATACTCCTGACCCCCTCGTACAACACACTCTATGGGCAGAACTTCCCTGATAGCTTCCGAGAAATAAGGACTCTGCTGGATAACTGGAATAGTCTCCCTCTTTCTCTTTTCGGCAGGATAGCAGCGGTCAAAATGACTATCTTGCCCAAGCTGCTTTATCTTTTTGAAACCCTGCCGGTGCCGGTTCCGTTGGGTGCTCTGAGGTCCCTGCAAGCATCAATTTTACATTTTATCTGGGCCAAAAAGAGGCACGGAGTCTCCAAGTCTGTTCTAATTTCTCACAAATCCAAGGGTGGACTATCGGTGCCGGATATTACCAGATACTACTGGGCAACACATTTGCGACGAATCCCAGCGTGGTCTACCTTGCTGGCATTTTCCAAATGGATGGAGATTGAGAAACTATGGTTGGCTCCTTTCCACCCCAACTCTTACCTCTGGCCTGAGGAGGCGCCTACATTGCCTGACCCCCAATTGGGTCCCATCTCATTCACGATTAAATTGTGGAGGGCCTGTGTGACCAGGTTTCCGCTGGTATCCCAATGCTCTCCTATGCAATCTTTCTTACACACCCCTCTTATGCAACAGGCTGGAGTTGGGCAGGAAATTAAACCATGGCATGAGAAGGAATTGTTTAGATTCGCAGACATAGTAGACTACCGAGATAGGAAGATTTTGCCGTTCCCTGCCTTGCAAGATAAATTCCATCTCCCACATACAGCCAACTTCCACTATATTCGTATTAGGCACTTCCTGCAGTCCCTAAGCAATACTGAGATGGTTTCGGTGCCCACCGCGTTTGAGCACATCTGCAAAACTGCTACCCACACCTCTGGTCTTATATCAGATATCTATATGATACTATTACACCCAAGATCAGATGACCCTATAGCACATCCATACATGGCCAAATGGGAAAGCATAGTGGGGGGTCCAATATCACAAGACACGTGGCAGATGATCTGGAATAGAGCAGCTAAAACCTCTTTATGTGCTACACATAAGGAGAATCAGTACAAGCTGATGTTGCAGTGGTACCATACCCCATCCTTATTACACAGATTATTTCCAGACACGCCAGACACCTGCTGGCGATGTGGCTCGCCCGGGGGAACTCTTCAGCACATCTTCTGGACGTGCCCATTGGTGCAGCCTTTCTGGCAGGAGGTAAAGTCTCTCCTCCGGGAGGTTGTAGCGGTGGACATTCCACTCTCCCCATTGTATTACTTGCTAAACGTCTCTCCTCAGCCCATGGCCAAGACGGCCACAAAATTGAGCTTGCACGTACTCACAGCTGCAAGATGCCTGATAGCGCAATTTTGGAAAAGGCAGGCCCCCCCCTCCCGAATGGACCTACTCGCTAGGGTAAGGGAGACTCGCAGTATGGAACACTTGACCGCCTCCTTGAACAATCGTATCCCATTATTCGACAAAACCTGGGAACGTTGGGATCGCTACTGGATAGAAGAGCGGGCAGGAGGAGGAGAGTGAGGTGGTCACCCCTATCGTTTCTACCCGAGTGTTAATTGTTGTCATGGTGAGTTCGTCTGAATGTCTTCTGTTGGTTTCCCCCCCCCCCCTCCCCAACCCTTCTAGACCAACTGAGCATGAAGTTCAAGCGTTCCTTGATATTTGGTTTACTATCAGGAAAACAGTGCACTGTTAAACTTTGTACCCCAGTATGTAAATGGGAAATTTGAGCTGTCAATATCTTTGGGGACAACACTTGTTTTCTCGTTTGTACTATTATTGGAAAATCTCAATGTGAAATACGTGCAAATTATTTGTTATATTGTTTTGAAAATGATAATAAAAATACAATTATATAAAAAAAAAAAAAATTGTGTCGCAAGATCAGCACTTACATGCACCAGGAAGCAGAAGGTGAACTCCGGCAGACCTCAGCGGGGAAATTGGACGCACGATCTTAGTGAATCGCGGCAGCTCTGAATCCTCGTCGGACATTCCGGATCAGCGGCGTCAACGGGAGGGGTAAGTAAATGTTCCCCATAATTTTTAACCCTTCTGAAGGGCAACCCCTGTTCCCTAGGTGGCCCACTGATTTCCGGTGTGTCTCAATGATGCTATAACTTTCATTGTGTACACGTGATGCCAAGGAATATCCTTGGATTCAAAAGACACTTATGAGGCCTGTGGATAGGGCCTAACTTGTGTTTGTGGGAAAACCCCTTTAAGTGTTTCCTGCAAACACAAAAAACTCCTTTAAAGGAGGTGGCCTGAATAAGGAAAAGATGGCTTCATTATCCTAAAATAAATAAAAGCAATTGAGCTCTTCTCAACTCAATGCAACTCAATTGCGATACTAAAATGAACCTATGGTAAGGTTTTTCAATTAGAGATATCCATGTTTTCTAGTGGAAACCCAGTGATCAAGCTGTGATCTTAGAAGATTCCTGTTGCAAGTGTTTAGTTCACCAGCAGCACCCCCACAGGACAAATGAGGTATTACACATGGTATTACTTACATGTGAGTCATTCGTGGATTCATGAGAAAGGCGTCTTCGGAGATGTACTTCAAGCCGGTGTTAGAAATGGTCCTGCATGGAAAAGAAATAAAGAAGTTCAAAAAATTCTGTAGTTTTAAAGTATTTTTCTTTTCTAAAAACAGAGCCACACTTGTCCATAGCCAGTGTCTACTGAATACTTTGAGTAGATACAAAATGATTCTGGTGTCTGTGATAGGCAATATGACGAAAATAAGGGAATTTGTATTGCATAAAATATTTGGAAGAGGTAAAACAATATATTGACGCAAGTTTAATAAGGAATGAATATGGAAGGAATGTAGACTGGATGACAATGAAAAATGGGCCTTCAAGGCTGTCTCACATCCTCCGTGAGGAAACCAGGGATGTCGGAGTGAACTTTGTCTTCGTTCTGGCCCCAATTATGCTCATTTCTTTCCACCCCAGGCTCAAGGTCACGTCCCTTCTCCTCACACTTCCTGAATCATTTGTCTTACTTTCCCCTTATGGCACCAAGAGACATTATGACAAGGAGAATTAATGTCTCTCCACCCGGAGACAAGTACAGGACAGAGTGTGGAGTAGAGTACTCACAGATTTTTCAGCTCTCTGAAGTTCTTCATGTCCATCTGAGTTAGGTTCAACAAGTCCTTCTGGTTCTCGATAACACTGTTGGATAAGACACAAGCGTCAATCAAGATGGAAGGATCCCCCGAGGAAGAGGTCCTCGAGGCTATAATGTCTACTTTACAATGTCACCACAGATACATAGATTGGGTCATTATACTATAATGCTTGACTGGGCTCAATCCTTTGCTCTTGTTGACCTCTACAGTCTAACGGACCATAATTACTATCATCAGAGGAGGACATTGTCAAGAGACACAGTCATGGAAGATTGGGATTCAGACTTGCAAGAAAACATGGATTGTCTTTGGATTAAGAATTTAGAAAGTTATACAAATTTTAACTTGCACTAATTGTATTATCCTCAGTGATCACCTTCTAATCCCACATCTTACTACTTCCCAGAGGACCTTCAACCTCTCCTGACTCACCTGTTTTGGTGAAAACTGGCTTTTTTATATTATTATATTAAAAATAATAATTTTAATCATCTTTTGTTATTGTGCCATTTTTTAAATTCTGATTTTTAATATCTGACTAAAGAACAAGCGGCGGTGGGAATGAGCATCATCTAAAGTGATCATTTGCTATTCAAAAGACATCTACCACCAGGATGAAGGATTATAAACCAAGCACATTGACATACTGGTGTGTGCCCCCTCTGGCAGGATCTTCTCTTCTTTTAGCTTCTTAAGCTTTTATAAATTATGCAAATGAGTATGAGGAGCTGCAGGCTCCATTGACATTTATGGAGCCTGGAGCCCCTTAGACTCATTTGCATAATTTAAACCTTTTTTTTCCACAAAAACAAGAACAAGGAAATCTACCATTTGTTTTTACAAACCTATAATGCTGTATGCTGTAGCGCCACTGGTGCAGAAACATATCTTGTCTAATCCCTGAACTGAGTGGTTTTGCTCAAAAACACATTTATACAATTCAGGACCTTGGGAAAGCTGTGTGCTTCTGGCTGCCATACATTAAGACATTAAACGGAGCTTCCTCAACTGTCCAGTAATGACTAATCAACCTGAGCTGTATTACTCATACGCAGCAGATGGTTCAGCGATTGATTACTTCTGCCTGTTAGGGACAACACAGTGATGACGTATTCTTGGCTTATGGTGGGCAGGACAAGGGTGCAGTATTGTATAATTGGGGTGAGGAGAAGCACCGGGGCAGCCACGGGAGCAGTTATTATCATTGTATAATAGTTTTTTCAGCAAAACCACTCAGTTCAGCAATTAAACAAGGTATGTTTCTGCATCAGCGTAACTATAGCATTCTCAAGGTATGTTTGGCTCATAATGCATAAAATCAAATGGTAGATTTCCTTTAAGAAGCTGAAAGAAGAGCAGATCCTGCCAGTGGGGGTACACACCAGTATGTCAGTGTGCTTGGTTTACAATCCTTCATCCCGGTGGTAGATGTCTTTTAGGTAGCAAATGATCACTTTAAATGACTATGCTCAACTGAAAAGAAGTTGGATATTGCTTTTGTATAAGGCTTGTATAAGGCCGGTATACATTGCACACTATGGGAAACACAAAATAGACCAAGCTACATCTTTCCATCCTGCTCCCTCCTGTAGAGCGATGTGTATGCTCAGTGGAGGACATGAGATCCTATGGGGGACGGATACACTCAGGGAGGTCCCCTTTGATGTCACTGTCCATATGAGGACAGTTAAGTTACTTGGAGAAACACCCCTAACATCAACGACCGGCTGCTGCCGATGTTGACTCCTCCTCCTGCTATCAGGGGTAGGAGCAGAAGGAAGTATCCCATTCTATGGGATACAGTGGGCATACAGTGGGATAAGCCCTAGCCCTCCATTGTAACGGCACGTTTGTGAATCTACCCAATATATACTAACATCTAGGTGATGTGAACCTAGCCTTAGAGATGCCAGGTCATGAATAATTTTTCCTCTTAAAAATAATTGTCCCAGGAAGTTCTGGAAAGAGAGAGTAGGAAGATGGACTAAATATGCATGACTGTGTCTACAAAATGGATGGTAACCCAACAAGCATTGGTTCCACAGAATCACAACCTTCCGTGACACATAGACATAGAACTTGTAAGAAGAGGATTGTTAACACCCAATTGTTTTCTTTAAAGGACTGAAGAAGGACTTACGGTAGTTGAGATGGTTATGACTGATAGTTTTGTAAGGAATACTTATACTACTAAAGCAGCATGACGTGAGAGCCGGCGGGAGCTCTGTTTGACATACACATCTATTTGACATTTATGGAAATAGACTCCTCCTTCTCATGTGATCCAAATCCAGATCTCCAACTCCCACTCAACTCACTTGAGTTCCAAATCAAGTTACATATAAATAAGACTTCACATTAAAACACAAAAAGTTAAATTTTAAGGGTTAAGGAATGCAGAGAGAACATCAATCAATAAATCAAAATTATAAAAACATCTTGTAAGGAAAAAAAAAACTAGCCTTTAGTTATGTCCCCATAAATCAGTCCTGTAAATTTTCTTCTTTGATGTACAATAATTGACTATTTCTGAAATTATGAAGACAAAGCACTGCATCTTCAAACAGGGCCACCCACTTCCACAACTCCTCAGTAGTCAGAAGACCACCTGAACTTTGTTTCCCCCCTTGGAGAGTTCGCAGCTGCAAAATCATTGGCCGGTCAGTGGCTCAAACCTAAAATGCTTTGATAGTTCCCGAGAGGGTTATTGTACAATGACATTAATAAAAAACCAGATTAGGAAGTAAGTAATTCTGTTTGGCCTAGACAGTGGGAGTCACATCTGGAGGAAGCTCAGGTGATAAGTCCAGGGCTCTACACAACCAGGAGGGACAACATGGTTCTTCCACTTAACTCATTCATCCCATTCATGGACATTTACTGAACCCACAAAATGTAATTTTAGTCACAAGGTGCAGCTCAACCATTTCAAGATCTTAGATCCCAAAAAGTTTTAATTTTTTTTTACATTTTTCCCTTATTGTTAAGGAAGTGTTACGATAGAGAGAATGGGTCTATGGTATCCACAAGCTGGATATTGAATTCATTAGGTTATGTGTATCAAGCCATTTTCTTGCCAGATTTGATCCTCCCCTGTCCTTACACAACAACAACCTAGATTATAATGAGATGAAGGCCTCCTCATGAAGTAGGCACAGCCTAGGCAGGTCTTGCAACCATCTACTAGTAAGCCTGGACTAGGAAGCAAAGCCCTACGCTACGTGAGGCCATCATGATTGGGGGATGAGGGAAGGGATAACTTCAGGACCAATTGGTCTTGGCTTTCAGCTGTCAAGGGGAGTTGATAAAGTAGTTGAGTTCATAAAGTATAGAATGAAAAGCCACACATGAGGAAAAGCACAACAGTAGACATCACCTAACCTTCCCATCCATGGTTTGGCGGTGATATGAGTTTGGAGTTCTATCTTGGGTTCTGATACATTACTGCAACCGATGCAACCAAGTTGGTGGATAGAGGTACCGGTCCTGGGTAAGGGCTCTGGACTCCCCAGAAAACCATGTTAGGAAGCATATGTTTTAGTTAGGCAATAGACACCCTAACAGTTGGTTAGTGAAGTCTTTGAGCTTATGTGGATGAAAGTAATAATAAAAGGATGGGAGAATACATTAGGATGCCAGATTTTGTGGCTCCAAGGGCCCACCCAAATTTTATCTTATGACTGTAAATTTGATATGGTTTTATTATGTTAAGCCGATGCAGGAGTTTGAACTTTCATGGGCTATGGAAATAGTGGTGGTGGTTGGTTGGTTGGGGAAGGGTCTTTATGATGTATTCAACTAACCCCTTTCATGATTTCAGTGAGCTTTCTGATTTTATGGTCCTACCTTTTCGCTAGTTTCGCCAATTCATTTTTTTTAACTGCTGAGGATGGCAAAGAACCTCCATCCTGGAGAAGCTGGATCAGTGTTATTCAATGTTTTCCTATTACCCTGATTTTCTTAGGTCTTAGTCTAATTTCACCAGCAAATTAGAGAGATCAGATACTTCAGATCCCTGGATTATAGGGATCATGGGGATGGATTAACCAGGGGCATGGATTACACGTCGCTCTCTTATTACATGACTACCCATGACATCTTCTGCATAAAATATATCATATATATATATACAGATTATTGCATTTTTAGCAAAATATCTAAAAAATAATTAAAATGATCCAGAGCATTGACATTATGCAGAACACTAATTGTACCACAGTTCCCAGCATGCCCGGGCTTGACCTCACTGTTTGTGTATATGGAGAAGCTGAGAGAATAGACAGATGACATCGCTCCCAGACAGGTATTAAATTTCCTCGCCCCCCATTCTCCCTCTATCCCACCGATAACACCCACTAGTAAAGTGTGTGCTGTTAATGAAGTGGGTGTCCTCTTACACCATGAGGTCATCGCTCTTCATCTACCGAGTGGGCTCATCCTATTATCACCTTCCATCAATGGCCTCTGCTGTTGTATCAGATGAAGATGGAGAATGTATGACACACATGTAATCAGTGCAAACACTGAATTATTTCTTCATCTGTCACAACAGATAAGGCTGGGTGCCAAATAGGTGGGAACCCAGAGGATTTATGACCTGGAGGATCTCCATATACATGTCCTCCATTTTCTGATGCCTTAAGTTCATGTGGGTGTTTTGGTGACGGAGCATCTCCATGGAAAATATCATTTACATTGGAAAAAAAGTCTTAACTTAGGTCACATGATAAGACCATGGTGGAATTACTGGATTGGGATGTGTCACCTTCCAGCCTGAGCAAGAATCATAGATTTTGGTTGGTTGATATGGGCAATCTGGTGGCAGATATTTAGAAAATTAATACATAAAATAGATCAATTTCTCTGTGGTAGGCAATTAGATATTTAATTACATTCAATTAAAGTGCTACTGGAGCACCTAAAGGGACATACCTCTGACTAAGCTAATCGGATAGTATCTGGGTCTAAGGAACTTTTATAGGCAACTGTGGATGTGACATTTACGGAACTTACTATTTCAGTCCATTCTGGGGTAGACACAGACTTGGAGAGACATGAAGGACATTGCTTGGTAGATTGGGATACCCAATGGTCTCCAAGCTCATCTCTTCGATGAACCTATGAACTGAAGGGGGCACATCAAATACAGTATGGTGGCATCATTGCTCATCTGTGGATATAGCATTTAATTGCATTTGTGGCATAATTAGTAATTATGGAGGCAAATCTATTGACGACAATATCATGGAGGAGTATGGGCCTACATATGTTTGTACAATACTCCTCCACCCTCCACAGTGGGATACTCGCTGCTGCCATTAAACAAGTCCACGTCTCGTCTTTAGGTTGAGTTGTAGCATACAATTGTCTCATTATAAGTGATGGCCAATCTAATATTCATACATTATACTCATGTCGCTTGTTTGCCGTGTTCTTGGCATCGCCTATATAGTATTTGCTGTTGAACTCTTTCCAGGTCTCGGGAGGGGGTTATTAAGCACAATGAAGGGAAGTAATATTGTTATGCACCAGTCGGACGTCCATCTCTGGAGACTGGATTGATCATCTTAATTTACTGACTGGTGCAATAGACAGGGACTGGGTTCAAACCAGATCAACTCATGCAAGGTAATTCCACCACTTCTAACTATATCTCACCCCATATGCCCCATGGTCCCTGGTGTACTGTGCATTAGAATATTTGCAGATTGATATGATGTATGACTACAGGACATGAAAACTAGCCATTACAAACAGGGAACAATGGAGGGGATGAGATGTATGCCATGGCTGGATCAAAGTTGAGTTGAGAACCTTAGATGGTCAAAGCCAACAAGCAATTGCCCATGTTGCCTTTCCTAAAAACCAAGAATTGAGGATCTCTATTCATGATAGCTTTCTAACTTATATCTAAGACTTAAGAACAAGTGATTTACCTTGGAGGAGACCAGCATTGGCAGAGGTAAAACTTGAAGTTCTTGGATCCCAATACAAAATCTGTAAGAGCCTGTGCTTTTATTATGTATGAACTCCTTTTTTGAAGCGCAAGTTGTCACAATATGATCCACTCAATAAAGTTTATTGTTAATTGAAAAAAACTTTTGGGATATGCTATTCCCCTATTTTGAGCTTATCCTTAAATTCGGCCAACTACCTACAGAGATGTTTTCCCTTTTTTTGGAACAATCCAGGAAAGTTGACAAGATACTATACTATAAAACTTTGTTTATCCCCAAGGGGAAACAATGCTACGGCATTGTAACAAATTCTACGGCATTGCTACGGTATTCATAAAAAAGATACAAACATAAAAAACAACACATCGAAAATATCCCCAATTCTCCCATCAGATCGAACTTCAAATATGTTGTAGAGAGGAATGACCACTGGTAGAAAGGATCGCCTGTAGTGTTCCACATGGGTTTTATGTTCCAAGACACGACCTCCAAGGGTGATATTGACCAGTATCCTTCTCTCAATGAGATGTAAAACTGTCCAGCTCTACCCTGACAATGCGGCTAGCCTTCTTACTGACCTTCTAAGCCTTATTCAACTCTCGAGTACCTAGCCCAGTCCCGAGGCAGATTGCCCCAGGGTTGTGCTTGCAACAACCATTTCACAGAACATGGCCAGGAGGACCTGTCGACAGATATTAAAGGATTGTAAATAGTGTTGAGTGGCCCGGGAACCACAAATTCAGGTTCGTACCAAACTTTGGGTTCAATTAATTAGAAGTTCAGGACTGGGCCTGGGTTCCACTCAAATCCTCCTGCTGTTAACTCTTTAAATGCTTGGGTGCTGCCATTTTGGGGAGGGTCGTTGCTCCGTGATGACGTCATTGGGAGTGACGATCCTCCCCAATATGGCGGAAAACGTGGCAACAATAGTTTAAATGCCACTAGTCACTTTGCCAGCGGTATTTAAACAGTTTAATACGAGATCCTGAATGTTACAGGTGGGAGTTCGGGTCCAGACTTTAAAAATTCTAAATTTAATCGGTCCGCTCATCACTAATTCTCATTTCCTCAGGATGCAACGGAACCATTTTCCACAATTTCTCTGTATTATATTTCCAATTAAATTGATGGTCCAAATTAACCCCAAGACATTCGTAGGTGTCAACAATTTCCAACAAAGCCCATTTGCATCATTCCATGATAGATGCAATAAGGTCACAGCGTTCTCCCTTAAAATCGTAAAGTCATCCCAAAATGTTTGCAGATGGCACGAGGGGGAGCTGTATTTAATTTTAGATGTGTAAAAGGGGATAAATCTGTGCCTAAGGGATGCCCCACGTGTATCATCTCAATTTATGACAAACAGATGACCAATTACTAATTGTAGACAACAAAAATGTAGAAATGAGGGTCTGGACACACGAAGGTGATCATATCAGTCAATTTCATTACAAGGAGCTGATGTCTCCCCCTTCATAAAATCATTACGAGATGATGCGGCTCAGGGACTGATTTACAGGTTCCCCTCCACTCGTTAGAGAAGACATGGACCAGAAATGTGACAATTATATGACATTTTCAATATTTTTTAAATAACCATAAATCTGTCGCAAGGTTTTTTATTAAATTATCACCTTCATAGTGAGACATAGAGCCGAATGAAAGCCGGGGGCAATATATAACTAAGTGCACTTTATTACTATTATGCGTATGTGTGGCAATGATGCCTGCAAGCATGAGGTCATGGATATCCATACAGCAAGAGGCAGGATCTGCCTTAAGAATATGAGATCTGCTTGGTCCGATAGAACCTATAAACTACAATACATGGATATCTACTGCATCTGCAGAACTTCATGTATAGGTGTAACCAGATGACACTGTATGGGGCTGCCATTGTCGCATACTTATGGGTCATCATGGGGTCTGAAGGATCTTGAGATGGTTTCCCTACACCCAGGGCTGCCATAGGGGGGGGGTCAGGCCCGGCGCCAGCTCCCGGCCAACCCGGGCAAGTGCCGGGGCCCCGGGGTACTGGAGGGGCCGACTCGGACTCCCGGATCAATTGTACCAGTGTCACTATAAGACACTGGTACAATTGATCACCATCGGGATCGATCTGGTCGGGAGCGCAGCATAGAGGCAGAATTTAAAACTCACCTGTCCCGGTTACCACGATGCAGTGCTCCGCAGGGTATGCAACGGCTCTGAAGCCGGCGCACATGATGACGTCATCGGATCACGTGTGCCGGCTTCAGAGCCGGCGCGTACGGGAGGCCCAGGCCGAAGACAGCTGCAGGCGCTGCTCCGGGGGAACAAGGAAAGGTAAATTATTTTTTCTTTCCCGGAGGGGGTCAGTGTGTCATCAGGGAGAGGAGGGAGGGAGGGGGTCAGTGTGTCATCAGGGAGAGGAGGGAGGGAGGGGGTCAGTGTGTCATCAGGGAGAGGGGGGAGGGAGGGATGGGGTCATTGTGTCAGCAGGGGGGGTCATTGTGTCCGGTGGGGGGGGGGGGGTTCAGTGTGTCCGCAGGGGGAGGGAGGGGGTCAGTGTGTCGGCAGGGGGGGGTTCAGTGTGTCCGGAGGAGGGGGTCAGTGTGTCCGCAGGGGGAGAGGGGGTTCAGTGTGTCCGCAGGTGGAGGGGGGGGTTCAGTGTGTCCGCAGGGGGAGAGGGGGTTCAGTGTGTCCGCAGGGGGGTGAGGGGGTCAGTGTGTCCGCAGGTGGAAGGAGGGTAGTCAGTGTGTCCGCAGGGGAGGGGGGGCAGTGTGGCCACTGGAGGGCGGCCCACAGAGGGGCCCACTAAGGCTCTGTCGCCCAGGGGCCCACTAAAACCTGGAGCCGGCCCTGGGGGGGGGGTTATTGTGACTGTGTTCAGGGGGCAGAGAGGAGGAGAAAGGGCCCCAAGTCACAGAACACCCTCTCCATTCCAGGGTGCAGGAAACCCACTTTGGCCCAGATTATCAGTCTATGGTGGGTGAGGGGCCCACAAAATTTGTCAGTCAGGGGCCCCAAACTTCTTAGTGGCAACAGTGCCTCAACCTCTTCCTTCGAAACCTCTCCAACATGTCTCCTCTCCCTAAGCTCCTTACCTTACAGGAGGAGAACAGTTTATAGCCACTTAACAGGCCACTAAGCTGGACCAAGAGGAACTAAGAATCTGCTTCTCCTTACCCATCATATGTATGTGCACCCATGCTTCATGGACATGTTGAGTTACAGCTTTGATAATGGTTGAGTTAACTATTCTATGACTTCACCATAGCCCCTTGAAGGCCAAATGGCCTCCTTGAGCGTTACTGTCCGTAAATGGACCATGAATGAGCATTGTTAATCTGATGGTCAGAGTAGTCCATCAGTGAATACATGCCAAAAATTTCAAGACAATCCTGGGAATGATAAGGTTTAATTAACCTCTTACCACCAATGGACATTCTTATTCAAGCTTGGCGTTCCATCATTGACGGGGCCTATATCTCAAGACTTTAGCCCATGAAATGTTGGTCCAGGTTATGAAGTCCGGACCCAGTAGTGCCCATGTTAGCCCAGGACACCAGTCATAGCTCCTGTTTTAGGGCTATATCAGTTGTATAATTTCTTTGTAGTGCCCGATGATCAAAGCAACCAATCACTGCACAATATCCATTGTTTGTTCAGTATTCAAACTGAGATCTGATTGGTTGCTCTAAGCAACAAAGACAGGATTATTATGAGCCTAAGCCATAATGCATCAAATATAAGATATAAAAAGTTATAAATATCCATAAGAGGTGGTAATAATTGTAATATCTGTAGTATAACTGAGTCTGATACTGAAGACTGGGGGTTTGGATGAGAGTTTAGGTTCTTCCTGGGATAAAACCCTTTTAGGAGTCGCAGATTATCACTAATAGCCTCTAATGCAGCTGGGATTCGATTAGGAGCAGTGATTAAACTTGGCCGTCCTGATTCGATTGCGCTCACAAGTCCCCGAGCTTCCTGGTGTCGATAGAATATTCCATCGTATCGCTTGTTCTACACATGTTCTGATCACATCAGACTCTACATTCCCACAGTACGGCTGTAACATTAAACTTCCCGGCCTCCTCAGGACTCATCATTCCTGCTCCAGTCATAATTCACCGCAGACTCCAGTAATGTAAGATTTTATTACAAAATAAATACATTATACATGCAGAGAGCTCCCAGCATGGAACAATATATGACCCCCCCCCCCCTCCTCCAGAAGATATATGATGTTATATCTCTACTTCCAGCTCTCTCCTGTCATACGCCATATTAATCATCATCCGTGTGATATACGATCAGGACCGCAGCCAGAACCTACATAGATTCATGGGTCGTGAAAGTCATTCCCAACCCTATTCCATGATGGGGAACTCCCCAAATTTTTCTTCCCTTTGAATAATTATTAAAATGTTATGTCTTAATAAAGAGTTGGTGTAGATTTGCGCTGTATAGTAAATCTAGTGACCCATCATTCGCTAGACCCCACTTATTTCCAGACTTTTTTAGGACACAATTGCATAAATTTACATAGCTCCATCATATTCTGCAGCAATGTATTGATCATGGGGGACAAATACTAATAAAGTAAGACAGTACTGAGTCATATTAAGCAGTGGGAGTGAGAGCCCTACTTACAAGCGCTTACAGTCTATGAGAATGACAAGATTTTGAATACCTGCAGTCACCACTAGGGGGAGCTTAGTAACCTATCGCAAACTGTATATATATGCCCCTAGTTACACGGCAGGATCTTACAGTCAAGCTTGGAAGTAAAGCTGCCTGATTGGCTGCCCATTTCTGCAGCCCATCAAGCGACACATCTAGGTTAGGTGGAGCTGCCGAACGGAGGACGCTGAACCTAAAGGTCAGGTCCGCTCATCTCCAGTTGACATCACAACGTCCACACTTGATGTTATTAAAAGCTTTCATTTAAGTAGAATCAGTAATTATTACAAGCAGGTAAAGGGTTAATAATAAAGTATATGGGAGCCAAGATAGATAATGTCCACCTATTGACACCACAATAATCTAGAATCCAGAATATTCTAACAGCCTCCACTGTTAGAATGTAACCAGAAGACCTAAAATGAGAATATTTTAGTGTCATTCAAGGACTTATGTAGAATAGTGTTAGACCATGGATAAGTAGGATCCAGTCCTGGTTGGATTGACCTTGTTTCTCCTACATGACTAGACCCTGTATAGGGCAATCTTCTCCGGAGGAACTAAATTTGGTTCAGCCATGATGATAATGGTTGTTTTAGGAGGCTTGACCCAAAGCCATTTAGATTTTTCTTAAAGGGCCCCTCTATATATACTACTTAGGGTCTTAGCTCAATCCTAGAAGGGAACATCATGGAGAACGTTTTTGGATGGGTCTGGTGGTGGCTCTGTCTCCTCTGGTAGATGGCGTCCTCAGTCAGATGTGATCTGCTCTTACGACAGTGATGATAATGTACGTAATTAATTAGTCATTTTTATTTAGTCCTCTGTTGTTGCCTCGTTTGATATCATCAACCTTCCAATCGATAAAGGTCCGGGAGATTAAAGAGGCTTTAAAACTCCATTACCCCCCAACCTATAAATTAACTGAGATTATGATCTGTGACTGACTCTTTAATGATGCGTTATCTGCAGGAGCTGTAAAGCAGTAACTAATGGAAGACATGCTGTTCTCCTGAAGATGTAATTGGTTAAAGACCTTGCTGTCTCTATCTCCTCAGACTCATGAAAGATCAAAGAGCCGACGTCCTTCATGTAATTAATAAAGAAACGCAGGAGCAGAGCTGCTAACAGGGGATCTATTCATTTATGGACCACAGGGAGGACAGGTGACGACGTAATGGACTGTCCCTGACTGGATGGGCTGGGGACGAAAGCCACCGAGTAGCTTGCACCTTCCTGGAATTGCCAGATTTGATAAAGTTTTTGTCCAAAGAATCGGTAAGTAACAGATGTAGACTGATCTTACAACTTGTCTCTGTCTCTTCCATGACTCTCCGACGTGAAACCCTTTATAAGGCAAAGGGTTATTAATAAAATGGCAGGTTTATAATACTGCCTGAGCCAAGATAAGCGGCTTTCACATTGGCCACTTACTGACACTAAAAGAAGCTACACCCTCATCTCTTCTACCGGGTCTCATTGAGACGGAATTACTTTAGTATGACTAGAAGGGAGAGGATGCCTTACGAGGTAGGCGTGGTTTTCCTTATCCCATCCTGGAAAACGTTTTCCCAGAATCCCCCTAGTGGAGCATCCATGGCTATACGTCTCCACACGCCTAAGGTGGCCCTAATTGTCAGTCTCTTTAAGGAGAACTCTTACTTCCCGACCCTAGAAGGGAGAGGGTTAGTGATAATATCACAGGTATGTTGCCCTGCCTGAGCCAAGATAAGCAGTTGTTACACTGCCGCGTGCTAACAACAAAAGGAAGTGTACTCCAGACCAGGGGCGTAACTTGAGGGGGTGCAGGGGGTGCGGTCACAACCGGGGCCAAGAGGCTTTGGGGGCCCAAAAGGTGTCACTTTCCCGTAGGAGAAGACTAGTACTATAAACCTTACATTATAGTCGGGCCCTGGCACAAACTTTGCACTATGGCCCATCAGCTTCAAGTTACGCCACTGCTCCAGTCTATTCTACCAACTCTCATTGAAACTGGATTTGCTTATTATCATTAGGATGTTGAGGGTTAACAATAAAATGACAGGTTTATTGCACTGCCAGAACCAAGATGAGCAGGTCTCACACTGGCTGCTTGCTGGCAACATAAGAGCTTATACTCCACCATCTTTTATACTGTAAGATCTCATTGAATCATAATCACTTGACCATCTCTAGAAGGCCGAGGGTCAAACCTGTCACCAGGAATGTCATTTTTAAGCTGGTGACAAGTTCCAAAAGCCTAATGCTATACTGATTTTAAAAATGCCTTGTCAGCATTAATTTTAATTCACATTACCTGGCTCCCTGTCAGCAGTGTGTAGTGAGTCCCAGTGGGGGAAAGGCAGATGCAGCCTGTGTGTGCCTGTGTCTCCTCATTCATTGTTCCTCTTCTCCACACCACCGCCCTCCCTCCCCTGCACATGCACATGACTGACACAGGCACACACATGCTGTCGCTGTCCACTCCCTGTGACTCGCCTGCAAAATGCTGTTGATCCCTGACACGAGATGCTGGCAGGGAGCCAGGTAATGTGAATTAAACTTATATAAACTATTGAAATGATTCAGAATGCTGACAAAGGCATTTATAAAATCAGCATAGCATAGGCTATTGGAACCTGTCACAAGCTAAAAATCCCATTCCTGATGACAGGTTCCCTTTCATGATTAAAATGACACGCGTATTGTCTAAAGCAAGATAAGCAGCTTTCACATTGGCCTTTTGTTGATAACAGTTAATACTACACTCAAGACTCTTCTATCAGTTCTCATTACTTCATTTATTATCACTAGAATGTGGAGAGTTACTAATAGAATCACAGGTTGCACTGTCTAACCCAAGATAAGCAGTCGTTACACTGGCCACTTGCTGACAACAGAAGAGGTTAGAGTCCTGACTCTCTATTTAACTTCATTAAACTCTCATTTAAGAAGAAGGGAGAGAGTTAATAATAAAATGACAGGTATAGTTCCAAAACCAAGATAAGTAGATTTCACATTGCCCTTATGTTGACATCAATACCAATACAGGCGGTCCCCTACTTAAGAACACCCGACTTACAGATGACCCCTAGTTACAAACGGACCTCTGGATATTGGTAGTTCACTGTACTTTAGCCCTAGGCTACAATAATCAGCTGTAACAGTTATCACAGGTGTCTGTAATTAAGATTTATTGTTAATCCTGGTTCTTATGACAATCCAACATTTTTAAAATCCAATTGTCACAGAGACCAAAATAATTTTGACTGGGTTACAATTATAAAGTATACAGTTCCGACTTACATACAAATTCAACTTAAGAACAAACCTGCAGAACCTATCTTGTATGTAACCCAGGGACTGCCTGTACACCTATAAAAAATATACTCCAGACCCTTCTACCAGCTTTCCTCAAAAGCAAATTAGGCTCTTTCACATTGGCGTTGAGTTTCACGTTCGTGGTTCAGTAATTTCCACAGATGCCTCACAAAGCCATTGATTTCAATGGGCGTTTTCACATTGGCTTGTATTTTCACTGATCCACTGTCTGTGACAAAAATGACCTATTTTTTACACGGATACAGATCACGGAAGGCACTAGATGAAACAGATGAGGCTGTAAACCAAGGTGTGATGCTTTCAAGGCAATGTGAAACCTTCACATTTTTTTTCTGCCACAGAAACAAAATGGAAGAAAAACAGAGACACGACAAAGACAAAACGCAACTGCAACACAAAGCGCAACTGAAGCTGAACACACGCGCCAATGGCAAAGAGCCCTAAGACTCAGTTCTCATTGAGGGAGATTTATCAGAGGTGTCTGACAGCAGAAATGTTCTAATTGCCCAAGGCAACCAATCAGAGCTCAGCTTTCATTTTCCCACAGCTGTTTTGAAACATAAAGCCGATCTCTGATTGGTTTCCATGGGCAATTAGAACTGTTTTACCTCAGAAACTTCTGATAAATGTCCACCATTAAAACCCATTGAAGCCAATACCAGTTCTCATTAAAACCGAATTAGTTTATTATAAGTAGAATGTAGAGGGTTACTGATACAATGACAGGTTTCTTGCATTCTGATTGAAAATACTGTACATTTATTAACACTAGAATTCAGAACATTATCAATAAAGTCACAAATTATTTTGCACAGATTGAGACAAGCAGATTTCACATTGGCCTTTTGTTGAAATTACAAGATGCCACACTCCAGAACCTCAGTGTAATAGCATCGCTTTATCACCACTGGTAAGCGGAGGGTTAATAGTCACGTGACTGGTCTATTGTCCTGCTCCAACCAAGATAAGAAGTTTTCATGCTGCTTTACTGACAAAACGAAAGAAAAAAAAACGCCTCCATGGAAACTAAATCACCTTCTGATTATTAGCAGGGAGATGGTTAATTCATAAAATGACAGTCTCAGGCCTCTTTCACATTGGCGTTGATTGTCACGTCCGTGGTTCTGTGATTTCCACGGACGCCTTACAAAGTCGTGGATTTCTATAGGTGTTTTCACATTCGTTTGTATTTCCAGTAATCCGGGGAAAAAAATTATGAAACATGTCCTATTTTTTTCATGACTGCGCATCAGGGAAGCCCATGGAAGTCTATGGGTGCGCAAAAAAACGGATGAAACAACCGTTTTTTCACTGATAGGACTGAAAGACCACGGGGGACATTAATCATAGTCTGTTTTGAGCGCCTTTTAGCGCAAAAATCTTGCACGGCAAAGTTCGGCACTTAGTGGTTTTGAGTCCCTGCGCCATATCTGACATAGTGAGTGCGTCCTATACAGATGTTTGCACAGGATCTATCACACATTTGCGCCTAAAAAGGCGCAGAAATGCATCTACTCTGAGCAGGTGCACTTCCAAAAAACTTCCCTTTTCATTACTAAAAACATACATTTTAGGTTCCCAAATGAAAAATTCCCTCCATGCAACATGGAAAATACTTCGGAGCAGTTTTATAATGTAAAATTTCTCCAGTAACGACTTCATCATTGTCTATGGGATCATCTCTGGGAGTGATTATTGTCTTATTGTACAGATCTGAGAATATTATCAGACTCCATTTCATGTAAATTATAATAAAAAAGGCAAAGACTCATTTCAGCAAGAATTAATTTTTTTTTACATCTCTGTAACTTTTAGTCCCTGCAGTTACATCACAATGATAGTTTTTTGTGCAGAGATGAAGCCCTGAACGTTCTGTCACATTTTCTCAGTCTCCTTTCATTATTGCTCACAAATGAGATCTAACAATTTGAGAAAAATTTGGCGCTAATTTAGGCGCAAATGAATCGGACATGAGACAATTCCAAAACTAATTTACTAAGGCAGAACTAGATTCATCATAGATCAGGAGCCAAAAAGAAGAGCAAACCAGGCGCAAAAACAGGCGAAGCTGAGACCCACTATGATTAATGTCCCCCCAAGTGTTACGTTTCAAAGCAATATTAAACTTTCATTTTTTTTTTTTGTGCACACAGAGACAAAATAGAAGAAAAACAGAGGCACAAAAGAGACAAAACACTACTGAAGCTGAACATCAACACCAATGTGAATGAGCCCTTATTCTTCAGTTGTGCGCCCTTTTTTTTTCGGTTTTGTCTCCGTAATTCATCCGTTTTGTCTCTGTGTTCGCAAAAAAAACTGAAGGTTTAACATTGCTTTGAAAACATCACAGCTGGTTTTTCAGCTGTGATGTCAGCACAAACTTCAACAATTACCGTTTTGCGCTGCATTTAAAAGGGGATTGTGCCGCACACAATCGGATTTCATGCCGGCTTTCATGCAATACAAATCGAGGGGCGGGCCGTTGGGCGATCCGACGAATTCTGGCTGAGTGCGGGATTTAACATTTGAATTTGTGTCGCAAGCCATGCACTTACATGCACCAGGAAGAAGAAGGTGAACTCTGGCGGACCTGAGCGGGGAAGCGACACATGCAGGATATCGGGAGAATGATCTTAGTGAATCGCGCTGGAGTCCATGATCATCGGACAACGCACAGCGGGGATCGCGCAAGGGACGGGTAAGTAAATATGCCCCATAGACTTCTATTGTTTTCTGTGATCCACATCAGTTAAAAAAATAGGACGTTTCATAATTTTTTCCACGGATAATGGATCAGTGAAGATACAAGCCAATGTGAGAACACCTGAAGCATCCGAGGAAATCACTGAACCACGGACGTGAAAAACAACGCCAATGTGAAAGAGCCCTAGAACCTCTATTGAAACAGAATCCCCTTAGAAAAACAATTAGGAAAAGGTTTAATGGTCAAAATGATTCATCTGTTCTCACAATGGAGCCAAGATAAGCAGTTTTCACATTGTGCACAAGTTGATACTACAACAAGCTACAGGCTCTTGGACTGGAAGGGGATCACTTTACTACCAGCTGAAAGCATGGGGATCATGATAATGTAATATATTTATTGTACTGTCTAAGACAGTGATGGCGAACCTTTTGGAGACAGAGTGCCCAAACTACAACCATAACCCACTTACATGTCGCCAAGTGCCAACATGACAATGTAAGCAGTAACTTATTGATCTCTGCTGTATCACAGGTTTTAATCGTATTGGTGTCTTGAGTTCACCAATACAATAGAAAGATGATGTAGAAATTTGGATTGTAGCTTCCCTCCAGGGTCTTCCCTCAGAGGACCCTGAGCAGGAGCTCCAATGACAATCCATCTCTATCCACACCTTCTCGCTCCTCCTGTAGTCCTGGCAGCCAAATAGTGCTGAGCATGCCGCGTCCTGGGCTGTATTGGATCACAGGATAAAAGCTTAAGTCCTAGCTGGCAAACTCTGTGTTGGGGTGAAGGCCTGGGTGCCCACAGAAAGGGCTCCGAGTGCCACCTCTGGCACCCGTGCCACTGGTTCGCCACCACTGGTCTGAGAACCAGTTTTCACATTGACATGACAACAAGCTGAACTCTACACTCAATTAATGACCCTATGAACTAGTAGGTAGAGGGTTGATGGCGGCAGCATATAGTATGTCTATTGTTCCATTGCTCTGCCAACATAACACAACATAAGACGTTTTCTCACTACTAACTAACCATTGAAACGGGTTGAGATATAATGGTCATCCCCAACTTCCAATAGGGCCTGTCATGTACCGAAACACCATCATGTGGACGGAAATCCTAAGTTTCATTAGTATTGATAGAGATGTAACCAGAGCTCCATACATGATGGATCCGGGTACTGATGGGTTTGCTGAGGTCAAACCTTTTAGCATTTGCATCAATTTAGTCTTAATCCTCCCTTTGATTTGCTCTGACAATAGGGGGCGCTATAGTGAACACACAGTATAATAAACCAGGTAATAGCAGTGGAGACCCGGCCATAGATCCCAGGCATGACCCCCATGTCCGCCCCACCCTCATGTCACATCCATTACTCCTTTGGCCTATTTATGATGATCGACTAATATATTTTATGTGTAATTATGTGGGCACCCATGAAATGGTATGTGACAGCTGCCCAGTGACAGCCCCAGGGGCAGCCGCTGCCCCTCACGGATAATGTGCACAGGACAGGAGAGCCGCCAGTAATGAGTGTGACCCCCGGGGACGTCCATTAAATAATATGATGTTAGAGAAATGCGGCTGTGTATGGAAAATCAATAGCGAGGAAGGGGCCGGCATGGAGGGGAGCAGAGGACTAGCCACCAACAAAGGACTGACACAGAACGGAGGATAAACGATAGATAATAGATTATTGATAAACACATGATAAATAGATATGAGATGGATAGACAGGTGATTGATTGATAGATAATAAATAATTGCTAGATAAAAAGATTATGGGGGCCATTTATCTTATTTCCCCCTTCCCCAAGCTCTTTTTGCGCCTTTAGTGAGTCTATTTTGTCTTTGTAAAAAAGGCGTAATTTTGTTGCGCAAATCATACTTGCTTTTCCTAAGCATGGTCAGGACTTGTTTTTGCCCAATTATTTGCGTCCATATAGGCACATCAATGTGAAGTAAGGCGCAAACATCTGGAAGCAGGAGAAATACCAAGAAAAATTAGGCGCAAACCAGGAAACTGCTAGACAGCGAACTGCAGGAAAAAGGCACAAAAGATGGCGCAAAATACCACAATGCACCCAAAAACTCACTAAAATACAACAAAAAAAGGCGCATCAGACTAAGATAAATGACCCCCTATATATACTGCTAAATAGACAGATAGACAACATGTAATTGATAGAAAATAGATAGATAAATAGATAGGAGATAGATAGATAGATAGATAGATAGATAGATAGATAGATAGATAGATAGATAGGAGATAGATAGATAGATAGATAGATAGATAGAAAAAAGAAAGTCCAAGCAGCACAGACCATTTAAATGGGGTGGCTGCAGGCGTCCTGGGACAGGGCGTAGGTCCCTCAGCAATATATTGAAGAAAGCGGGCAGCACTCCAAATTGTAGTGAAAAAAGTGTAAGTTCTTTATTCCATAGTCAGCAATCAAACAGCGACGTTTCGGTCCCTAGAAACCTTTCTCAAGCCCTTTTTTCACTACAATTTGGAGTGCTGCCCGCTTTCTTCAATAGATAGATAGATAGATAGATAGATAGATAGATAGATAGATATGAGATAGATAGATAGATAGATAGATAGATAGATAGATAGATAGATAGATAGGAGATAGATAGGAGATAGATAGGAGATAGATAGATAGATAGATAGATAGATAGATAGATAGATAGATAGATAGGAGATAGATAGATAGATAGATAGATGGATAGATAAATAGATAGGAGATAGATAGATAGATAGATAAATAGATAGATAGGAGATAGATAGATAGATAGATAGATAGATAGATAGGAGATAGATAGGAGATAGATAGGAGATAGATAGATAGATAGATAGATAGATAGATAGATAGATAGATAGATAGATAGATAGATAGGAGATAGATAGATAGATGGATAGATAGATAGGAGATAGATAGATAGATAGATAGATAGATAGATAGATAGGAGATAGATAGGAGATAGATAGATAGATAGATAGATAGATAGATAGATAGATAGATAGATAGATAGATAAATAGATAGGAGATAGATAGATAGGAGATAAATAGATAGATAGATAGATGCGACATGAGATGATAGTTTTCAGGTAGAGTAGTAATTTGTAGTCTTTCTAAGACTTATTAGCTACTCTCTCCTCAGTTCCGCCACTACTGGATGTGTGTGACAGCCGGGATCCGGGGAGATCTTCTCCGCTGTAGATCCTCTATCACAGATCAATCTCTCATCACTGAGACATTTATATGTATAAACAACACACTCAACTTAAAAGCTGTGTAAGACGATAACTCCCAATACGCAGCGCAGCAGTCATGTGTTATGTCATCCCCCAGCCCCCAACATCATCCACAGTCTACACACCACAGCAGCTACACGGGATCCACATATCCCAGACCCGTCATCTACATGAGATAGATAACATATAGATGATAGATAGATAGATAGATAGATAGATAGATAGATAGGAGATAGATAGATAGATAGATAGATATGAGATAGATATATAGATAGATAGATAGATAGATAGATAGATAGATAGATAGATAGATAGATAGATATGAGATAGATAGATAGATAGATAGATAGATATGAGATAGATATGAGATAGATAGATAGATAGATATGAGATAGATAGATATGAGATAGATAGATAGATATGAGATAGATAGATAGATAGATAGATAGATAGATAGATAGATAGATAGATATGAGATAGATAGATATGAGATAGATAGATAGATAGATAGATATGAGATAGATAGATATGAGATAGATACATATGAGATAGATAGATAGATAGATAGATAGATATGAGATAGATAGGAGATAGATAGATAGATATGAGATAGATAGATATGAGATAGATAGATAGATAGATAGGAGATAGATACATATGAGATAGATAGATAGATAGATAGATAGATAGATAGATAGATAGATAGATAGATATGAGATAGATAGGAGATAGATAGATAGATATGAGATAGATAGATAGATAGATAGATAAAGTTGTTTTTGCGCCTTTTCATATTGCCGCAATGTTTTTGCACCAGTTTTGCAACTGAACACCCAACTAGAGGCGCAGCAAAAATACCAAGTTTTCCTCATTTATCCTTCCTATCCAAATTCATCACTAGCAACTTTTTCCGTGTAAGCGCAAAAACACTCCAGCCTGCAGATGACGTAGACTAAAAAGCAACACTGAGATCTTCTGCAGAGCAGTGTGTCCACTTTATAGTACAGCAGCAGAGCAGTGTATCCCCTGTATAGTACAGCAGCAGAGCAGTGTATCCCCTGTATAGTACAGCAGCAGAGCAGTGTATCCCCTGTAAAGTACAGCAGCAGAGCAGTGTATCCCCTGTAAAGTACAGCAGCAGAGCAGTGTATCCCCTGTATAGTACAGCAGCAGAGCAGTGTATCCCCTGTATAGTACATCAGCAGAGCAGTGTATCCCCTGTATAGTACAGCAGCAGAGCAGTGTATCCCCTGTATAGTACAGCAGCAGAGCAGTGTATCCCCTGTATAGTACAGCAGCAGAGCAGTGTATCCCCTGTATAGTACAGCAGCAGTGTATCCCCTGTATAGTACAGCAGCAGAGCAGTGTATCTCCTGTATAGTACAGCAGCAGAGCAGTGTATCCCCTGTATAGTACAGCAGCAGAGCAGTGTATCCCCTGTAAAGTACAGCAGCAGAGCAGTGTATCCCCTGTAAAGTACAGCAGCAGAGCAGTGTATCCCCTGTATAGTACAGCAGCAGAGCAGTGTATCCCCTGTATAGTACAGCAGCAGAGCAGTGTATCCCCTGTATAGTACAGCAGCAGAGCAGTGTATCCCCTGTATAGTACAGCAGCAGAGCAGTGTATCCCCTGTATAGTACAAGAGCAGAGCAGTGTATCCCCTGTATAGTACAGCAGCAGAGCAGTGCATCCCCTGTATAGTACAGCAGCGGAGCAGTGTATCCCTTGTATAGTACAGCAGCAGAGCAGTGTATCCCCTGTATAGTACAGCAGCAGAGCGGTGTATCCCCTGTTTAGTACATCAGCAGAGCAGTGTATCCCCTGTATAGTACAGCAGCCGAGCAGTGTATCCCCTGTATAGTACAGCAGCCGAGCAGTGTATCCCCTGTATAGTACAGCAGCAGAGCAGTGTATCCCCTGTATAGTACAGCAGCAGAGCAGTGTATCCCCTGTAAAGTACAGCAGCAGAGCAGTGTATCCCCTGTATAGTACAGCAGCAGAGAGGTGTATCCCCTATATAGTACAGCAGCAGAGCAGTGTATCCCCTGTATAGTACAGCAGCTGAGCAGTGTATGCCCTGTATAGTACAGCAGCAGAGAGGTGTATCCCCCTGTATAGTACAGCAGCAGAGCAGTGTATCCCCTGTATAGTACAGCAGCAGAGCAGTGTATCCCCTGTATAGTACAGCAGCAGAGCAGTGTATCCCCTGTATAGTACAGCAGCAGAGAGGTGTATCCCCCTGTATAGTACAGCAGCAGAGCAGTGTGTTCCCTGTATAGTACAGCAGCAGAGCAGTGTATCCCCTGTATAGTACAGCAGCAGAGCAGTGTATCCCCTGTATAGTACAGCAGCAGAGCAGTGTATCCCCTCTATAGTACAGCAGCTGAGCAGTGTATGCCCTGTATAGTACAGCAGCGGAGCAGTGTATCTCCTGTATAGTACAGCAGCAGAGCAGTGTATCCCCTGTATAGTACAGCAGCAGAGCAGTGTATCCCCTGTATAGTACAGCAGCAGAGCAGTGTATCCCCTGTATAGTACAGCAGCCGAGCAGTGTATCCCCTGTATAGTACAGCAGCGGAGCAGTGTATCTCCTGTATAGTACAGCAGCAGAGCAGTGTATCTCCTGTATAGTACAGCAGCGGAGCAGTGTATCCCCTGTATAGTACAGCAGCAGAGCAGTGTATCCCATGTATAATACAGCAGCAGAGCAGTGTATCCCCTGTATAGTACAGCAGCCGAGCAGTGTATCCCCTGTATAGTACAGCAGCAGAGCAGAGTATCCCCTGTATAGTACAGCAGCAGAGCAGTGTATCCCCCTGTATAGTACAGCAGCAGAGCAGTGTATCCCCTGTATAGTACAGGAGCAGAGCAGTGTATTCCCTGTATAGTACAGCAGCAGAGCAGTGTATCCCCTGTATAGTACAGCAGCCGAGCAGTGTATCCCCTGTATAGTACAGCAGCAAAGCTGAGTATCCCCTGTATAGTACAGCAGCAGAGCAGTGTATCCCCTATATAGTACAGCAGCAGAGCAGTGTATCCCCTGTATAGTACAGCAGCAGAGCAGTGTATCCCCTGTATAGTACAGCAGCAGAGCAGTGTATCCCCTGTATAGTAAAGCAGCAGAGCAGTGTATCCCCTGTATAGTACAGCAGCGGAGCAGTGTATCCCCTGTATAGTACAGCAGCAGAGCAGTGTATCCCCTGTATAATACAGCAGCAGAGCAGTGTATCCCCTGTATAGTACAGCAGCAGAGCAGCGTATCCCCTGTATAGTACAGCAGCGGAGCAGTGTATATCCTGTATAGTACAGCAGCAGAGCAGTGTATCCCCTGTATAGTACAGCAGCAGAGCAGTGTATCCCCCTGTATAGTACAGCAGCAGAGCAGTGTATCCCCTGTATAGTACAGCAGCAGAGCAGTGTATCCCTTGTATAGTACAGCAGCAGAGCAGTGTATCCCCTGTATAGTACAGCAGCGGAGCAGTGTATCCCCTGTATAGTACAGCAGCAGAGCAGTGTATCCCCTGTATAGTACAGCAGCGGAGCAGTGTATCCCCTGTATAGTACAGCAGCGGAGCAGTGTATCCCCTGTATAGTACAGCAGCGGAGCAGTGTATCCCCTGTATAGTACTGCAGCAGAGCAATGTATCCCCTGTATAGTACTGCAGCAGAGCAGTGTATCCCCTGTATAGTGCAGCAGCAGAGCAGTGTGTCTCCTGTATAGTACAGCAGCAGAGCAGTGTATCCCCTGTATAGTACAGCAGCGGAGCAGTGTATCCCCTGTATAGTACTGCAGCAGAGCAGTGTATCCCCTGTATAGTACAGCAGCAGAGCAGTGTATCCCCTGTATAGTGCAGCATCAGAGCAGTGTATCCCCTGTATAGTACAGTAGCAGAGCAGTGTATCCCCTGTATAGTACAGCAGCAGAGCAGTGTATCCACTGCATAGTACAGCAGCAGAGCAGTGTATCCCCTGTATAGTACAGCAGCAGAGCAGTTTATTCCCTGTATAGTACAGCAGCGGAGCAGTGTATCCCCTGTATAGTACAGCAGCAGAGCAGTGTATCCCCTGTATAGTACAGCAGCCGAGCAGTGTATCCCCTGTATAGTACAGCAGCCGAGCAGTGTATCCCCTGTATAGTACAGCAGCGGAGCAGTGTATCCCCTGTATAGTACTGCAGCAGAGCAATGTATCCCCTGTATAGTACAGCAGCAGAGCAGTGTATCCCCTGTATAGTGCAGCAGCAGAGCAGTGTATCCCCTGTATAGTGCAGCAGCAGAGCAGTGTGTCTCCTGTATAGTACAGCAGCAGAGCAGTGTATCCCCTGTATAGTACAGCAGCGGAGCAGTGTATCCCCTGTATAGTACAGCAGCGGAGCAGTGTATCCCCTGTATAGTACTGCAGCAGAACAGTGTATCCCCTGTATAGTACAGCAGCAGAGCAGTGTATCCCCTGTATAGTGCAGCAGCAGAGCAGTGTATCCCCTGTATAGTACAGTAGCAGAGCAGTGTATCCCCTGTATAGTACAGCAGCAGAGCAGTGTATCCACTGCATAGTACAGCAGCAGAGCAGTGTATCCCCTGTATAGTACAGCAGCAGAGCAGTGTATATCCTGTATAGTACAGCAGCAGAGCAGTGTATCCCCTGTATAGTACAGCAGCAGAGCAGTGTATCCCCAGGATAGTACAGCAGCAGAGCAGTGTATCCCCTGTATAGTACAGCAGCAGAGCAGTGTATCCCCAGGATAGTACAGCAGCAGAGCAGTGTATCCCCTGTATAGTAAAGCAGCAGAGCAGTGTATCCCCTGTATAGTACAGCAGCAGAGCAGTGTATCCCCAGGATAGTACAGCAGCAGAGCAGTGTATATCCTGTATAGTACAGCAGCAGAGCAGTGTAATTGCTGTAGAATACAGGATAGAAGAGAAGTGTGTGGTGATCTGCAGACAGAACAGAGAATTGTCCCCCGTGTAACAGGATAGAAGAGACGTGAGTAGGAGCTGCAGACAGGACAGAGAAGTGCCCTGTGTAGCAGGATGACCACACTGGAGTCTGAGGAGAATACTGATCAGAATTACAGGGGGGGCAGCAGAAGACCAGCACTGGGGGATCCCCTCCAAGAGAATCCCCTGCTGAGGAGGTCACTGGGTGCTGGGTGTCACACACCTGGGCTCTGCTGTGAGGGTCATTCTCATGCTGGGGTGGGCCAGAGAAGCAGAGAGGAGATAGTAGGATGAGTCTGTTATAAGCTGCCCAAAGTTCCTACAATGTCTTGTGTTCTCTAATGAAGTAACTTATTATCAAATCCAGTGAGATAAAATAAACTGAGCATGGCCAAACAGGATCTAAACAGTGAGGAGTGTTTAAAAAGTAGTAGAAACCAGCAGTGATAGCAGGATAGAAGAGTAGCTAGAGGGGGAGAGACAGTACAGAGTAGTGTCCCCATGTAGCAGGATATAAGAGAAGTGAGTGGGAGCTGCAGACAGGACAGACAAGTTTCCCCATGTAGCAGGATGACCATGTGTGCTGTGTGAGCACTAAGGGTAAAGAGCTTCCCTGCCGGGGGCAGTGGCTGTGTACCGGGGGCAGGGGCTGTGTACCGGGGGCAGGGGCTGTGTACCGGGGGCAGGGGCTGTGTACCGGGGGCAGGGGCTGTATACTGGGGCTATGGGCTGTGTACTGGGGCTTTGGGCTGTGTACTGGGGCTATGGGCTGTGTACTGGGGCTATGGGCTGTGTACTGGGGCTATGGGTTGTGTACTGGGGCAATGGGCTGTGTACCGGGGGCAGGAGGGAGCTGTACACTGGGGCAGGGGCTGTATACTGGGGCAGGGTCTGTGTACTGATGGAGGGGCTGTATACCGGGGCAGGGGCTGTGTACCGGGGGCAGGGGCTGTGTACCGGGGGCAGGGGTTGTGTACCGGGGGCAGGGGTTGTGTACCGGGGCTCTGGGCTGTGTACCGGGGCTCTGGGCTGTGTACCGGGGCAATGGGCTGTGTACCGGGGCAATGGGCTGTGTACCGGGGCAATGGGCTGTGTACCGGGGCAATGGGCTGTGTACCGGGGCAATGGGCTGGCAGGCTGTATACTGGGGCAGGGGCTGTACACTGTGGCAGGGGCAGTCTGGCTGTTTATTGGGTGGACTGAATATACTAGGAGGACTGGGGGGGCTGGCTATATAATATATATATTACAGTGGGTTGGATGTATACTGGGGTGGCACGCTGACTGTATACCGGGGGGTTGGCTGGCTATATACTGGGGGAGGGGCGGGGGTGCTGGCTACTAGTAATAGTAGCTATATTCCTGTACATAGGGGGCAGTATTATAGTAGTTATATTCCTGTACATAGGGGGCAGTATTATAGTAGTTATATTCCTGTACATAGGGGGCAGTACTATAGTAGTTATATTCTTGTACATAGGGGGCAGTATTATAGTAGTTATATTCTTGTACATAGGGGGCAGTATTAAAGTAGTTATATTCTTGTACATAGGGGGCAGTATTAAAGTAGTTATATTCTTGTACATAGGGGCAGTATTATAGTAGTTATATCCCTGTACATAGGGGGCAGTATTATAGCAGTTATATTCTTGTACATAGGGGACAGTATTATAGTAGTTATATTCCTGTACATAGGGGGCAGTATTATAGTAGTTATATTCTTGTACACAGGGGGCAGTATTATAGTAGTTATATTCTTGTACATAGGGGGCAGTATTATAGTAGTTATATTCCTGTACATAGGGGGCAGTATTATAGTAGTTATATTCCTGTACATAGGGGGCAGTATTATAGTAGTTATATTCCTGTACATAGGGGGCAGTATTATAGCAGTTATATTCCTGTACATAGGGGGCAGTATTATAATAGTTATATTCCTGTACATAGAGGGCACTATAATAGTAGTTATATTCCTGTACATAGAGGGCACTATAATAGTAGTTATATTCTTGTACATAGGGGGCAGTATTATAGTAGTTATATTCCTGTACATAGGGAGCAGTATTATAGTAATTATATTCTTGTACATAGGGGACAGTATTATAGTAGTTATATTCTTGTACATAGGGGGCAGTATTATAGCAGTTATATTCTTGTACATAGAGGGCAGTATTATAGTAGTTATATTCTTGTACATAGGGGGCAGTATTATAGTAGTTATATTCTTGTACATAGGGGGCAGTATTATAGTAGTTATATTCTTGTACATAGGGGGCAGTATTATAGTAGTTATATTCTTGTACATAGGGAGCAGTATTATAGTAGTTATATTCTTGTACATAGGGGGCAGTATTACAATATATTTTACTTAGGGGCAGTAGTATTATAGTAGTTACATTCTTGTTTATTGGAGAAGGTATTGTAGTATGTTTTTAGTGTACATATATGGCAGTATTAAGTTGTGTGCTCTTAAAATAGAAGTATAATTCCTGTACAAGGAGGCAGTATGAGTCTCTTTCTCTGCGGTGTACATGTTGATTTAGACCTTCTATTAACAGTTTGTATGGAGTTTAGTAACTCCACCCACATCACAAGGCCACACCTACTTGTTTTGACTCCGCCCACAGAATGGGGCCACTTTTACAGTTTTTTCCAGGGCCACTTTAAACTCCCAGTCCGCCCCTGTATATGTTCCAGTGTCTGCAGTGTATCTAATGTATCTATTATATGTTCCAGTGTCTGCAGTGTATCTAATGTATCTATTATATGTTCCAGTGTCTGCAGTGTATCTAATGTATCTATTATATGTTCCAGTGTCTGCAGTGTATCTAATGTATCTATTATATGTTCCAGTGTCTGCAGAGTATCTAATGTATCTATTATATGTACCAGTGTCTGCAGTGTATCTAATGTATCTATTATATGTTCCAGTGTCTGCAGTGTATCTAATGTATCTATTATATGTTCCAGTGTCTGCAGTGTATCTAATGTATCTATTATATGTACCAGTGTCTGCAGTGTATCTAATGTATCTATTATATGTACCAGTGTCTGCAGAGTATCTCATGTCTGTATTATATGTTCCAGTGTCTGCAGAGTATCTCATGTATCTATTATATGTACCAGTGTCTGCAGTGTATCTAATGTATCTATTATATGTTCCAGTGTCTGCAGAGTATCTCATGTATCTATTATATGTACCAGTGTCTGCAGAGTATCTCATGTCTGTATTATATGTTCCAGTGTCTGCAGAGTATCTCATGTATCTATTATATGTACCAGTGTCTGCAGTGTATGTAATGTATCTATTATATGTACTAGTGTCTGCAGAGTATCTAATGTATCTATTATATGTACCAGTGTCTGCAGTGTATCTAATGTATCTATTATATGTTCCAGTGTCTGCAGTGTATCTAATGTATCTATTATATGTACCAGTGTCTGCAGTGTATCTAATGTATCTATTATATGTTCCAGTGTCTGCAGTGTATCTAATGTATCTATTATATGTACTAGTGTCTGCAGTGTATCTAATGTATCTATTATATGTTCCAGTGTCTGCAGTGTATCTAATGTATCTATTATATGTACCAGTGTCTGCAGTGTATCTAATGTATCTATTATATGTACCAGTGTCTGCAGTGTATCTAATGTATCTATTATATGTTCCAGTGTCTGCAGTGTATCTAATGTATCTATTATATGTTCCAGTGTCTGCAGTGTATCTAATGTATCTATTATATGTACCAGTGTCTGCAGTGTATCTAATGTATCTATTATATGTACCAGTGTCTGCAGAGTATCTCATGTCTGTATTATATGTTCCAGTGTCTGCAGAGTATCTCATGTATCTATTATATGTACCAGTGTCTGCAGTGTATCTAATGTATCTATTATATGTTCCAGTGTCTGCAGAGTATCTCATGTATCTATTATATGTACCAGTGTCTGCAGTGTATCTAATGTATCTATTATATGTTCCAGTGTCTGCAGAGTATCTCATGTATCTATTATATGTACCAGTGTCTGCAGAGTATCTCATGTCTGTATTATATGTTCCAGTGTCTGCAGAGTATCTCATGTATCTATTATATGTACCAGTGTCTGCAGTGTATGTAATGTATCTATTATATGTACCAGTGTCTGCAGTGTATCTAATGTATCTATTATATGTTCTAGTGTCTGCAGTGTATCTAATGTATATATTATATGTTCCAGTGTCTGCAGTGTATCTAATGTATCTATTATATGTTCTAGTGTCTGCAGTGCATCTCATGTATCTATTATATGTTCTAGTGTCTGCAGTGTATCTAATGTCTGTATTATATGTACCAGTGTCTGTAGTGTATCTAATGTATCTATTATATGTTCTAGTGTCTGCAGTGTATCTAATGTATCTATTATATGTTCCAGTGTCTGCAGTGTATCTAATGTATCTATTATATGTTCCAGTGTCTGTAATGTATCTAATGTATCTATTATATGTTCTAGTGTCTGCAGTGTATCTAATGTATCTATTATATGTTCTAGTGTCTGCAGTGTATATAATGTATCTATTATATGTTCTAGTGTCTGCAGTGTATCTAATGTATCTATTATATGTTCTAGTGTCTGCAGTGTATCTAATGTATCTATTATATGTTCTAGTGTCTGCAGTGTATCTAATGTATATATTATATGTTCTAGTGTCTGCAGTGTATCTAATGTATATATTATATGTTCCAGTGTCTGCAGTGTATCTAATGTATCTATTATATGTTCTAGTGTCTGCAGTGCATCTCATGTATCTATTATATGTTCTAGTGTCTGCAGTGTATCTAATGTATCTATTATATGTACCAGTGTCTGCAGTGTATCTCATGTATCTATTATATGTTCTAGTGTCTGCAGTGTATCTAATGTCTGTATTATATGTACCAGTGTCTGTAGTGTATCTAATGTATCTATTATATGTTCTAGTGTCTGCAGTGTATCTAATGTATCTATTATATGTTCTAGTGTCTGCAGTGTATCTAATGTATCTATTATATGTTCTAGTGTCTGCAGTGTATCTAATGTATCTATTATATGTTCTAGTGTCTGCAGTGCATCTCATGTATCTATTATATGTTCTAGTGTCTGCAGTGTATCTAATGTCTGTATTATATGTACCAGTGTCTGTAGTGTATCTAATGTATCTATTATATGTTCTAGTGTCTGCAGTGTATCTAATGTATCTATTATATGTTCCAGTGTCTGCAGTGTATCTAATGTATCTATTATATGTTCCAGTGTCTGTAATGTATCTAATGTATCTATTATATGTTCTAGTGTCTGCAGTGTATCTAATGTATCTATTATATGTTCTAGTGTCTGCAGTGTCTGTAATGTATCTAATGTATCTATTATATGTTCTAGTGTCTGCAATGTATCTAATGTATCTATTATATGTTCCAGTGTCTGCAGTGTATCTAATGTATCTATTATATGTTCCAGTGTCTGCAGAGTATCTCATGTCTGTATTATATGTACTAGTGTCTGCAGTGTATCTAATGTATCTATTATATGTACTAGTGTCTGCAGTGTATCTAATGTATCTATTATATGTTCCAGTGTCTGTAATGTATCTAATGTATCTATTATATGTTCCAGTGTCTGCAGAGTATCTCATGTCTGTATTATATGTACTAGTGTCTGCAGTGTATCTAATGTATCTATTATATGTACTAGTGTCTGCAGTGTATCTAATGTATCTATTATATGTTCCAGTGTCTGCAGTGTATCTAAAGTATCTATTATATGTTCTAGTGTCTGCAGTGTATGTAATGTATCTATTATATGTTCTAGTGTCTGCAGTGTATCTAATGTATCTATTATATGTTCTAGTGTCTGCAGTGTATCTAATGTATATATTATATGTTCCAGTGTCTGCAGTGTATCTAATGTATATATTATATGTTCTAGTGTCTGCAGTGTATCTAATGTATCTATTATATGTACTAGTGTCTGCAGTGTATCTAATGTATCTATTATATGTACTAGTGTCTGCAGTGTATCTAATGTATCTATTATATGTTCCAGTGTCTGCAGTGTATCTAATGTATCTATTATATGTTCTAGTGTCTGCAGTGTATCTAATGTATATATTATATGTTCTAGTGTCTGCAGTGTATCTAATGTATATATTATATGTTCCAGTGTCTGCAGTGTATCTAATGTATCTATTATATGTACTAGTGTCTGCAGTGTATCTAATGTATCTATTATATGTTCCAGTGTCTGCAGTGTATCTAATGTATCTATTATATGTTCCAGTGTCTGCAGTGTATCTAATGTATCTATTATATGTTCTAGTGTCTGCAGTGTATCTAATGTATCTATTATATGTTCTAGTGTCTGCAGTGTATCTAATGTCTGTATTATATGTACCAGTGTCTGTAGTGTATCTAATGTCTGTATTATATGTTCCAGTGTCTGCAGTGTATCTAATGTATCTATTATATGTTCTAGTGTCTGCAGAGTATCTAATGTATCTATTATATGTTCTAGTGTCTGCAGAGTATCTAATGTATCTCTTATATGTTCTAGTGTCTGCAGTGTATGTAATGTATCTATTATATGTTCTAGTGTCTGCAGTGTATCTAATGTATCTATTATATGTTCTAGTGTCTGCAGTGTATCTAATGTATCTATTATATGTTCCAGTGTCTGCAGAGTATCTCATGTATCTATTATATGTACCAGTGTCTGCAGTGTATCTAATGTATCTATTATATGTTCCAGTGTCTGCAGAGTATCTAATGTATCTATTATATGTTCTAGTGTCTGCAGTGTATGTAATGTATCTATTATATGTTCCAGTGTCTGCAGTGTATCTAATGTATCTATTATATGTTCCAGTGTCTGCAGTGTATCTAATGTATCTATTATATGTTCCAGTGTCTGCAGTGTATCTAATGTATCTATTATATGTTCCAGTGTCTGTAATGTATCTAATGTATCTATTATATGTTCTAGTGTCTGCAGAGTATCTCATGTATCTATTATATGTTCCAGTGTCTGGCTGAGCTCTGCTGCTGGGGATGAGATGCTCTGCACAGGGGCTCAGTGCTTTCTTCTCAGATAACGCCACCTTCGGGCTGGAGTGTTTTTGCGCCCGTTTTTGCGCCTAAATGAAAACGTTGCAAGTGATGAATATCATTAGGCGCAGCAAAACATCTGGATTGGTAAGATAGATGATGGAAGGCTGGTTATTTTTGCTGCGCGGCTAGTTTGGCGTTTAATCGCAAAAATGGCGCAAAAACGGTGCGCCTGAATGAAAAGGCGCAAAAACAACAGAAAAAACGAGTGATACATGTGGCCCGATATCTGGATAGTAGTAATATACCAGACATGATTTACAGTTAAGATAGGGACCAGTACAACCAGTGTCCTAATGGGAATTATATTGGGAGGGTTAACTCTTTCATGGAATGCATTAGTCAGTGATGTGATTCAATTCCCTGAAACATAGGTTCAT